>NW_013667642.1:135576-157044 GCF_000517525.1 Limulus polyphemus
TATAATATTTATCGGTATGTTGAACTGCCCTCTATAATATTTATCGGTATGTTGAACTGCCCTCTATAATATTTATTGGTATGTTGAACTGCCCTCTATAATATTTATCGGTATGTTGAACTGCCCTCTATAATATTTATTGGTATCGGAGAGTGCGCTAGTACTCACTCTATGTCGGCACGGAAGCCCGTATTAAAGCAATATAAAAGTCGTCTTGATTTTCTTCTCTACAGGTGATCAGGAGCTAGATATGAAGAGAAACTTGGCATACTCACTTTATCTTCGGTGTATATGGCGCTTATCAGCTATCCAAGTCGTCCCAAAATCGAAAACCGACGAGTAGCCAAAACCGAGATTTCGTATTTTCGTTCATCATCAACTTTGTTCAACAGGCTTAGCAGTAACTATAATTGTATCGTCATTTGATTAAAGAAAACAGTCTTCATGATTTTTGGCTACATATTTTATTATTATTCAATGAAAAAAAATAATAATAATTCTTGTGTAAACAATGTTATTACTCCTTGATGTTAACTTTCTTACAGATATCTATTGTCCCTTTAAAAAGCTTAAGTATAGGGTGAAGCAGGAATTACCAGCCAATAATAGACGAACATTAGATGAATCTAACATGTAGAATATTCATGTCTTTAGGGAGTTAACCCATATATTATATATGAATTGAAATAGTAAAAAAAAAATCAATACACATGCAGGTCATCAGGAGCTAGATATGAATATTTACTTCGCACAGTTGCTCTATCTCCAGCGTATATACTGCTTTTTAGCTATCCAGAGCGTCACAAAGTCGAAAATCGGCGAATAGCTAAAATCAAGATTTCATCATTATCTTACTTCAACAGGCCTATCGCCTACCTACTTCTAGTAGTAACTATAATTTTATCATCATGTGATAGAGCAAAACATTCTTCATGATCTTTGACTACCTATTTTATTATTATTCTATGACAAATTTATAAAGCTTTAGAATACACTATATAACCTTGTAACCCACGTACGCCATCTTATAAAAAACAGTAAACAAACAAGTATGTGGAAAAATGTATCCCTAAATAAAAAAAGCTATGTAGGACTAGCTACTGAAAAAAGGAACCAAACAAGATAGTGATGGAAGTGTACATATCACTTGATCAGCTAATGATCAAATAGCAGACTAAGCCGTCTCGACTTTATATGAAGAATAAAATCCTTACATTACTGGCTTCCCTATTTTGTCTTTCAAAAGCTTGGTGTTTCAATAAAATCTTAGTTTCATCATTATACCTTTCCTAGACTGTAGAATATTTAGTATGTTAATTCTATCGTCTCTAACAGTTATCGGTACGTCGAATCTGTCCACTGTAAAATATATTCATATTTTAATTTAGCCCTCATAAGGAGCTACAAGTACAAACTTTCAAGAACATTTAAACAACCTAGACAAACAACACGGAGGCTTTAAGTTAGACTTAATGCTACCAGTGTCCTCTAGTAACAGGTAAGGTAAAATCTTTGATTGATAAGGATAAAAAATAATTTATCTTTGGAAGCCTCGCTCTAACAATTTTAAAAATATAATAATTTGAAAATAATTTTTTGTTATTTTTTTATTAATAAAGGGTTCTTGATATGTTTTCAAAATAATCTAATCCTGGGATGGTGGGATCTTTATTTAAGTTAAAAAGAGAAATGATAATCATCTTGTGTGTTTTTAAGCTAAATTGGTTTATTGTTTCATAGTTCTCTAAGTTAGCATTATGTAACAGTACATAAATATATCTGAAAATCAACTGCTACCTGCATAATAAATATATATAGAGAGAGATTTATATATTAGAGATTCATTATAGATTTTCTGTAAAATTACATCCTGAAGATTGACCCTCGAAATCACGAAATATGTAGAATAAATTAACAAAGAAGAAAAAATAGAAGAGTCTTAAGTATTGCAGTGTTTTCGACAGGTAGAAATTTGTATGTGTTTTGTCTATATATGTATATATATATATGTAAATTTGCTTCTTGAGCTCTTAGCAAGATACAGCAGAGGCATTAGGAATGTCCAGTAAATGATTTCGAGTTTGTATCTTTGTCAGCAGGAGAAGAAACCAAGAGACTGTTGATCACATTCTATGTCCATGAATAAAATTTCAGCATTAATTAAAAAATCTTTTCTTTTTTTTGTTGATTAAGAAAACAGATTGTTGCACTTGGGAAAACATGACTATCTTAGAAAATTGAAGCGGTCTTGATTTAGCAAAATGAAATTGAAAAGTTTAGATAATCATTCAGAAAAAAAATCTTCACTGAAAAAACAAAAAAGCATCACAGCATATTGCTCATGTATTTCCACTGATTTTGCTTCTCTTTATTATAACCATTATTGCAAAATTAAAACGTTTCAGAAAAGTAATACCAAGTCTTAAAAAAAACAATATTTTTAATTTCTATATCTTGACCCCCCAGTAGCACAGCGGTATGACTGCGGACTTCCCACACTAGAAACCGGGTTTCGATACCCGTGGTGGGCAGAGCACAGATAGCTCATTGTGTAGCTTTGTGCATAAATTTAAACAATCTATATTTTGATTAATCTTCCTGTTATCTAGTGTTTCTCTACACCAAATATTATTAAGAACAGACTGTTTTCTTTCGTATTGTTACGATTCCCTTGTGTTATATCGAACTGAATAAATATAGTTTAACCACGTGTCATCTGGCATATTCATGCTGCTGTAAACATAACTGATCTCTGAAAAAAGTTATTGAGAGCTTAATTTAAGTTCTGAAGACTTAAGTAACTATTGATATCAAGATGTTCTGGTTCTATAGAAAGTATGACCAGTAATTCCTGTCTTCGGATTAATTTCAACATTTATTTAGGATAATCCCTAATGCAAGAACAAAACGTTTCAGTAAAGGATCTCAATTTCTTAAAAACAAGAATTGTTTCTAATTTCAATCTTTTCAATGTTTATAACAATTAAAATGTTTCAGAAAAGAATCGCTAATTTTTAAAAGCCAACGCCATTTTATTCATTTGTTTGCAGATAATGAAGCTGGAACGTCTTCACTAACAGCGTTATATAACGAAAAATATGAAGAGCTTTTTCTGTTTTCAAGTAGTAGACATTTTATATTTATATTGTTGATTTAATCCACCCCAGTGGCATAAAGTATGACTGCGGACTTACAATACAAGAAATCGCGTTTCGATACACGTGGTGAGCGAAGCATAGATTGCCCTTTGTGTAGCTTCGCGCTTAATTACAAACAAACAATGTTATTTGTTTAAATATGACTTTTGTTGAATAAATGATAAAGAAAAAATACATGTTTGAAAAGTGTTAAGTTTTCCAAAATTTGTTTTCTTATTTAATTGATTTTATTGGGTGGTATTAGTTTTTAATTAGTGTTTCACTTCTCTATTATATTAGTATTATCTTTTAACCACAAAAGTTTCGGAATGAAAAAAAAAACATTTTAAATTTAACCAGTCATGTCAACTTCCTAACTTTCATATTTAAGTGTCATTCACAAGTGGCAATAGGGTGGACAATACGGAAAACTTCAGATAATAGTTTTCGATATGGCAGTGTAAAGAACATTGCGGGATTACCATCTTGTACCTGAAACGCCACAATACGGAACATTTTTAGTAATAGTTAACACAACATTCTCAACAGACATATATACATATATATATATATACACACACACACACGCACACATATATATAAATATAACGTTTTTATTTTTTCCGTTTATCCCCAATGACCGAAAGCCTACTTTCTTAAAGCGCTCGTATTATTGTGTTTTGTTGTTTATTTTTTTATGATACTATTTTCTGTTAATCCTTTGTACTTTGGAATATCATAAGTAATATTTATAATATTACATGGTATTACTAATAAGTAGTTTAATGCTGTAGAATTACTTCATCAAAAAACACTAACTAACATACTTTGAAAGTTAACTCTTTCTCATCTGGAGTTATAAGACTTAAACATAATTTTTTAACCATTCGTCAGTAAAGTTTGTTTGCATGTAATTGCACACAAAGCTACACAATGGGCTATCTGTGCTCTACCCACCACGGGTATTGAATCCCGTTTTCTATCGTTGTAAGTCCGCAGACATACTTTTGTGCCACTGGATGGCTTGACTTAGCTAAAGCGTGATGTCTTGCGTAGTTCATATTTTGTACACTAGATGACAGGAAAGGAAAACAATATTTCGTAGGCTCGTTGTTCATAGTCGTGATTTGGTCATGAGACCTGGAAGTGTCAGGTGATCACTGGAAATCTTCCTCCCTCAGTGGCGAGGATATCAATACTTGTGACTTGTATAATGAAGATAGAAGCCTCTTCCATACTCCATAGTCAATGTTGCCAGTACTTATGAAAATCTAATTTCTAAACACCATACCATTACATGCGCGCAACGAATGTCGGTAGATTACCCGCCCTTTTCCGACCATCTCTATGAATGGAAAAACAGGATTTCTACTTTTTTATGATAAACTATATCACATTTAATTGCTTGTTCGAACACAAAGTTTTATTCTTACAAGCAGTTCCATAATTGTAGATAAAAATGCATCAATAATTTTATTTTATCATAAAAAACCCTTTTCATAATAAAACTAACAATATATCTGAATATTGGTTTGTCTAGTATTAGGTGGCCATTGATATAAGGAACTTACAGGATTTAATGGTGAGAGGTACTTAGGTTTATGTTCATCATGTATGATAAGTTTTTCCAGCGTACTTAGTAATCCATTTTTGTTGAAACTTTTCTTGAAATAATCTACTAGTCTATATAGTAGTCTGTCTGACAACATAGGGATGTCTACGTAGTTGTGTAAAAATGTTGAATTGGTGCTTCTTGAACTCTGTATGATTTAGTGATTAGTGAATTTTGAATTATTTCTAATTCTATTATATGTGATTTTGCGACATTTAATCATACAGGACAGACCTACTCTACCACTGGACGTATGTATGTTTTATAAAATTTAAGTACATTTTCTGTTGTTGTCAGTCAGAAGCCTTATATAGTTGTATCTTTGCCATATTATAGTTCTAATATTAGTTACGTGTTCTATCCAGTTAAGCTGAGAAACGTAGGTTAAGTCCAGGAAGTTACCTGATGTATCCATTTAGATGTTGTTTTTTTTGGGGGGGGGGTAAGCTGTCTACTTAATTTAGTTAATTTTGTGAAATTTATCACTTGTGTTAAGGATTGTTTTTTATTCTCCATTTATTACAAAAGTTTTCTATTTTGTTTAATTGTGGTTGTATATCTGTCACGGCTATAGCCGGAATTGGTATCGTAGAGGTTATTTTTAAATATTTACTTATTTATTTGTTGTTTACAGGTTAATGTCCTTTAGGGCAGTGCTTTTCAACTGGGTGAATGATCAGAATCAGGGTGAATGAGATCAGAATCAGGGTGAATGGTTCAGCCAGGGGTTAATGAGATCAGAATCAGGGTGAATGAGTATTATCAATTATACAACTTCAAGAGCAAAGAAGTACTTAGTTATTATTATTTATTCTAGGTGTAGTTTGATAACTACATTAATTTTTATATTGTATTCATTCTAGTTGTAGTTTATTGTATATTCAAGTCATAATAAAGAATTTTGCATTTTAATTTAGTACTTTTTGTCTTTATTCGAACTGGGGTGAGTGAGCTCTTGTGAAAATCGTATAGAGATTAATGATATTTGAAAACGTTGAGAAGCACTGATTTAGTGTTGCTGTCAGAACCAGCCATTCGAGTGTAAACATACTTGGTTAACACAAAATATCCGAGCGACTGACTCAAAAACCAGAAAAAAATAAACGTAGTAGAAAAAGAGATTACTGTTTAAAGAAATATTTGATTTCATTGCATTTACGAAAGGATTTTCCAGATCTTGTAGAGTCATGCTAAACATGTTTGAACAGGAACTCTTAATTTTGTATTTAATTGGTCAAATAGTTTGTGACGATCCAAGCAATGATAAGATAAATATGTGTTTATTATGAGTAAATTATTATTTGTCTCCATATTATTACTTTCAGTAGTATTTGCTTGACATGTCGCTTTCCCCGTTATGTTAACTTTCCATTTTCTAAACTTGTACGATTACGCAGGCCTGCGAATTTAAACTTTCCCCCGTTATGTTAACTTTCCATTTTCTAAACTTGTACGATTACGCAGGCCTGCGAATTTAAACTTTCCCCCGTTATGTTAACTTTCCATTTTCTAAACTTGTACGATTACGCAGGCCTGCGAATTTAAACTTTCCCCGTTATGTTAACTTTCCATTTTCTAAACTTGTACGATTACGCAGGCCTGCGAATTTAAACTTCATAAAAGTTGTTTTGATTTTAATAACGGATTTTTTCATAATTCAGCTACACATATTTCGAATATAATATTAATTTTTTTCTATCACATAAGGATTTTTTACAAACTGGGAAGAAAAAAGTATTAGTTAGATGAAATTGTTTCATTTACCACAATGAACACTTTTTATTATTATATTTGTTAACAAAAACACAAGAAACTGAAGAAAAGGAAAGCATATTGATGTCAAACGAATATACATCCTCACTCATCCTGATTTTTTCTGAAATCTACGTCTTTTAGTCTCAAAACTATGTGTTGTACTCTTTCTTTTATGTATTGCGTTATGACGTTTTGTGAAAAATCTGCACGTGATGGAGAAAAATGGATATCACTTTCGAATTCAGCGTACAGGAATTACCATAGAACAAGTACAAATTCAGCGTACAGGAATTACCATAGAACAAGTACAAATTTCAAGACAATAAAATCATCGCAGGCCTGTATTTTTTTTTATATACGGTGAAACCTCGTTAATCCGAATACATATGTAATAAAGTAGTTCTTCCAGATTATCTGGACATTCATATTGTCGAATCAGTCACTTTGAATACAAGAGACATTGTTTTAAGGTAAATAGAAATGTGCAGACCAATAAAAGCAGGATGCAACTGGTAAGCAAAAAGCAATTGTTTGTTTATTATTGTATATGTCGTCAATGACTGTACAAGTTGTATACAGAGCTGGCCTTAGCCACTACGGAGCTCTAAGCGAGATACAAAGTACGGGACCCTTTATACTATTCGTTAATAAAATAAGAACAAAATATGTGACAGAAATTCCACAACAGAACGATGTGGAACGTTCGTTAATGAGTCAACCGTATGTTTTTTTGGGAGGGGGGTTGAAATTTTAACTCGTAAAGTTACTCTATGCAACTTCCTCACAGATAGGAGTCCTAGGTTTGTTTTGACTTAAATTTGTTTCTGATAATACAGATCTGATAATTTGAAAATAAAATTTAGCTGTTACTTTCCTGTATGGTTATTTTTTCTATTCCGGTTTAATGTAAACTATGTATTTTTTTATATATTTTAGTAACTAAATTTAAATTACTTTCAACATAAATTTAGGCTTATTCTGTCATCATATTATTTTGAATGCTGAAGACAAGATTATGTTGTTGTGTTTGTAGTAATAAAAACAACACCTAAAAACTCTCCATAACGATGATAAACAAATTAATTTCAAGATTATATTGTTAAATGTAGAATGAAAGTGGACTGATGTATTCTATGTTTATGAGCTAAACGACTAGAATAACGCCCTCTCATCAAAAGTCTCTGATAC
The DNA here is from genome assembly GCF_000517525.1 of Limulus polyphemus. Taxonomy (NCBI): domain Eukaryota; kingdom Metazoa; phylum Arthropoda; class Merostomata; order Xiphosura; family Limulidae; genus Limulus; species Limulus polyphemus. Next base: position 143,269 of record NW_013667642.1, read on the forward strand.
TCTAGACAGCGAGATGACCTTAAGATGTCTCCTATAAGAATGTGTAACTGCAAAGTAGTTACAGATTGAAGATCGTACTGAAAAGAGCCAAAGTTCAAAATAGTGAAGGAAAGTACTTTTATACAGAGGAAAGCTCTCTCTCTCTCTCTCTCTCTCTCTGTGTACCAGTGAGCACCTATGGTTGTTTTAGTTCTTAAATATATGTATGTAAAAACACTATTAAATATCGAAATGGTGTATTAAAGTGTTTTACACTCACAAAAAGGGGAACCTATCATTCTATAGGTATTTGAAGAACTTGTAACATTCCGTCACAATTTAATTCTTTGTATTGTTAGTCGACACTGGGCAGCTGGTACATAATTGACTAGAGTTGTTTAAACATTTGTTTAACAACAAGTAAAAGCTTGGAATAGTCTATTCTCTCATTGGGGTGTGCCTGGCAGTCGATAGATTGGTAGATCGTTTTTGTTTTTTCTAGACATCGTTTGAGGATATTTATATGTGACAACTTAATGAAAACATTTTACAATTCAACTCAAACTGCTGTATAAATAATGTATATAAATGTGATAAACAATTTAAAAAATACCCCGCTATCAATATAAAATTAAAAAGTTATTACCTATGACAAGCCAGAAAGCACAAACTGAATCGAAACACCAGGAGTTAACAAATGATTTGTTTATAGAGATATTTTGTAAATCTTGCTTCATTTATTCATAGAAGTACCATATTTTTTTTATCCATCTCAAGGTTGGATTCTAAAACTCTCTTAAATAATGGTTCTTAGAGTTATTATTTTTTTTCAATATGGATTTAGTACTCTTAGTGAAAATAGAAGGAGTAATAGGGTTTTATCTGTCAATAGCAACTAAACAATCAAACTGTGTGTGATACAACTATGAAAATATGTGATTTAACTATGTAACTACGTTATTCAAATGCGTAACTCTGTGAGTCACGTACAAAGCTATGTGATCTAACTATATAACGACTGATGATTAAACTATGAAACTATGTGAATCAAATATATAAATATGTGATTCAACTGTGTGACTAGGTGATTCAACTATGTAATTATGTGGTTCAACTGTGTAATTATGTAATTCAACTATGTAACTTAGTGATTCAACTGTGTGATTATGTGGTTCAACTGTGTGAATATGTGATTCAACTGTGTGACTAGGTGATTCAACTGTGTGACTAGGTGATTCAGTTATAGAATTATATGACTGAACTATGTGTAATTATGTAATTCAACTATGTAACTTAGTGATTCAACTGTGTGACTAGGTGATTCAACTATGTAGATAGGTGATTCAGTTATAGAGTTATATGACTGAACTATGTGTAATTATGTAGTTCAACTATGTAACTTAGTGATTCAACTGTATAATGACTGATAATCCAACCATTGTTGCAACAACTGATGATTTAACTATTTAACGACCGGTGATTCAATCATATAAGTATGTAACGACTGATGATTTTACTATGTGACTATATGATTCAACTATGTAGCGATAAGTTTTAAGAACGCGTAAAGGAAGACGCCAACGTCAGCAATTTTAAGTGATTTCTACAATGGAATGTGCATCTTGATAGAAATGTTATTTTTAACGCAGAAACACACGTGTATGAAAATAATATCACCAGTCATATTTTGGGCACTAATTTCGCTGTTTTTGCCTCCAGATTTATAACTTTTATAGCTGTTCTCCAATAGATATAAATTCTCTTTTTATTCTGTTTTGCCCTGCATGGGTTGACTATATATCTATGACCGATTACATTCGGTTATTTTCATTAGTTGTTTGTGTTGCTGATATTTCGCCCACTTATACTTGTTGCTGGTGTATTTGATACACACACAAATATATATATATATGTGTGTGTGTGTGTGTAATTATATGAGCAAACTATGTAACGACATGATTCAACTATGCAACTATACAAAATACAGAGATAGATATGTAAATATATGCATATTATTAGGGTTTTTCGTTCTATAGAGCGAGTGGGAGCTTCCCTCTAAATTCAATCTTTGCCTCCTAGATTTTTGTAGATCTGAGGGTTTTATTACGAGATGTTATCTTTTTTATGAAAAAGCTAGATAACATTAAAATCTGTAAAACATTGTTTGGGAATGCAACCAGACTATACGTCTCTGTCTTTGGTTGTAGTGTGATCATGAGACCTCGGAGGATCATGTACACTCTGGACCTCTACCTCCCTCCTTGACCGTTGTTTAATTGCTTGGATCTGTTTAATGAGACCTTCACTGTTCTTCAATATCGTATAATGAAGTAGCTAGTAAAATCCATTTTTACAGTATGCAATCATTGCATGCGTGCTACAATTGTCCGTAGGTTATTGCACACGTAAATGGCTCTTTTCAGGCCACGTCCATGAGAGTAAACCGCAGATTTTATTTTCTGTATTTTTAAGCTGGCAAATATTTCACATATTATCAATCGATATGAACCCCCCGTCATGTTTGTACAAATAGTTCGATAATTGAAGATAAATATACAATACTAATTTTATGTTTTACGTAAATACCCTTTTTTAAATAAAACTAACACTGTATCCAGCTACCGGTTCGCCCAGTGGTAGGTGGCCGTAGGTATAACAAGTTTGCTACATTTAGTAATAAGAGGTACTTAAATCTATGTTCATCATGTAAAATAAAGGTTTTCACTGTAGTCAGTGAAGCATTTTTGTTTAGATTTTTCTGAAAATACTTTACTGATCTACTGAGAAGTCTGTCTGACAACATAGGGATGTTTGTGTGTAGAAAGGCTGTGTCTGTAGATCTGGAAACTCTGCATGTTTTAGTGATTACTGAGAAGTCTGTCTGACAACATAGGGATGTTTGTGTGTAGAAAGGCTGTGTCTGTAGATCTGGAAACTCTGCATGTTTTAGTGATTACTGAGAAGTCTGTCTGACAAAATAGGGATGTTTGTGTGTAGAAAGGCTGTGTTTGTAGATCTGGAAACTCTCCATGTTTTAGTGATTACTGAGAAGTCTGTCTGACAACATAGGGATGTTTGTGTGTAGAAAGGCTGTGTCTGTAGACCTGGAAACTCTGCATGTTTTAGTGATTACTGAGAAGTCTGTCTGACAACATAGGGATGTTTGCGTAACTGTGTAGAAACTCTGGAAACTCTGCATGCTTTAGTGATTACTGAGTTTTGGATTTTATGTAGTTTAGTTATGTGTGATTTAGCTACATTTAACCATGCATTGCAGAAATACTCTACCACTGGACGTATATTAGGTTTCATATATGTTAAGTATGTTTTCTGTTGTTGCCAGTCAAACGTTGTGCACAATTTGCTCTTTGCCGTATTTTATTTGTAAGTTCATTTACGTGTTTAGTCCAAATTATTTTAGAATCACAAGCTAGACCCAGGAATTTGTCTGATGTGTCTACCTGGAGAAGGCTTCCATTGAAGTATAATTTTGAGGGCTGTCTACTTGTTTTAACTTGTAAATAATATGATTTGTGTTTTTGGAGCATTTATTTTGATTCTCCGTGTGTTACAGAAGTTTTCTGTTTCGTTTAGTCGCGGTTGTAAATTTGTCGCTACTATGGTTGAAGTGCAGAAGCTTTTCTATATAGCCACATCGTTAGCAAACTGGGAACAGAAGCAGGAAAATCGGACATGACAAAGGAATCTCACTCATATACATGATGAACAGTATAAGGCTAACTTCCCCTCCTTGTGGGACACTTGCCTCTGGAGTAACGTAATACAAGACGGTGTTCGATACATTTATCCTAGTTTTCTGATTAAAACATCTATTATGGTTTCTGTTCGTACTTAATCATCTGTGGTTTGTCTTGATTTTCGGAAAACATTTTGAATTTCCATAAATTTTGATGTCAGTTCGAGATATGCCAGTTGTTTGCCAGTACAGCTAGTTACGCTGATTGGTCTGTAGCTTTCCAGTCTATTGGCTGTCTTTCCTTCTTTCAGAAACATTAAAACGTCTGCTAGCTTCCAAGCTGATTTGAGGGACAGATTAAAAACTACCACTAGATGTTCATATAATCACACTAGGCCTTTTTATAATTATTATGTATTGTAAGTAGTTAGAATGGGGCTCTTGAGGCAGAAGTAATTATGCAGCACCGCCCGAGGGCATAAGGATCGTTGAACTTGGAAGTCCACTTAATTAACCTGATTAATCAGGTACATTGATTAGCTATTAATTAATCATACATTTAATTAATTAACATTTAATTAATAAAGCTTTAACTAGATTTTAATTTTAATTTGCATAGTATGTAATGACAAATTTCCATGACGTGACGCCAATTATTGACAATAATTGTAGGTAATTATAATTTAAAACACCGGTTATTGTCAATAATTATAGCATGGTTCGAGTTTCCCGTGAATCATCCATAACTAATTATAGTATGTAATTACAGATTCTCATGACTTGATGCCGATTATTTACAATAATTGGAGATAATTGAAGTGTAAAAAAGATGTGGTCATAAAGCATAATTACAGTGTAAAGAAACGGCAGTTGTGTATGTATGAACAATAATGGATGGTAATTATAGGCGTGGTTGTATGAACCCACCATGTGTCTATTTATAGAGTAAAAAACAGTTGTGTTAATATTCTTAAAATAACCTTCACTGTATGTAAGTACAGTTTAAAAGAAATCCCATGTGTTTTATAAAATATACCCTTAGTCATTTAAATAGTTTATAAAAAAAACTTGAAAATCAACTTACATTCATTCTGTTTACTGAGAGAGAGAGAGTAAACGTGCACTATAGAAATCAGTCAGAATTCTCGAGGAATGAAACGTCTGTCCAACGATAGTGAAACTAGTGTAAGTGTTTTTTATAATTGTGTTAACAAATAACTATATTAATTTTGACATATTTGATTCAGTAATCCTACACTTATTATCTTTTGCATCCCTAAACAGATGAATTTAATATCATCAAAACTTTGTTGAGGTATGTCAAGAAATATGATGCCATGTCTACGACCTTTAACATAGCATTCAAAGAAGATTCATATGGGTAACCTCTCATGAATATTGTAAAATCGTTTAATGAGAACATACAGAAGATACTGGATGAGACCACACAACATTTAAAGTCCAAAGATAAGGTAAGAATCAGTGTATTCTCGACATAGTTAGATAAACCTATTAGCACCTGTTTAAAAGACAAGGTTCTGTCAAATATCAAAAAGGTTGATCAGAGTAAAAACGGTTTAACATTAGATGAATCATTTCAAATTGAGGTCACAACTTTACAAGTGCCTGTAGACAGCAGATGGCATAAGATCACTAATATTAAAATTGATCGTTTGAAAAAAATATTAGTGTTAACAATAAATAATAGCAACGATCTCTGCTGTACCAAGGCCATTATTCTAGATTTGACACATCTCAAAAACCCATCTAATAATAAATATATTAATAATCAAAGAATATCATTACTGAAATATGTGGCTAGTGATCTCCACGATTCATGTACTGTTCCAAAGAAGATCATTACTGAAACATGTGATCTCCACGATTCATGTACTGTTCCAATTGATCCATGTGGACTAGAAGAGATAATGATGTTTGAGCATCATTTAAAAGTTCAAATATTCGTTGTGTCCTCAAATAATTTCCCTAAAGTTATTTACACAGGACCACCATATTCCTAAAAAAATGTCCTCTGGTTTCATCACAACCATTTTGAAAATTTTCCTCGGTGTCTCATATTACTGTTCTGATTGTGATAAGGAGTTTATTAACTTAAATAACCATTATCATGCAAGTTATTGTGACGTTTGCTATAGTGATGGCTGCGTAAATGATCACCCCTCGTTTGTGCTGATCGCAACAGATTTTGTAAATCAATAGACCATTACAACAGACACAAAACTAAAAAGAAAAATGCTTCCTCTGGTTCCACTTCATGGAAGTATGACGTCATTGTATCTTCCTTCCCTCTGAGGCAACCAATCAGCGCGCAGTGTCTGAACAATCTCGATAACTACCATGGTGGAAAAGTACTAAAGGGATTTCGGAAATGTGAAAAACTTACGTTAAGTTAAACAAATGTTTGTTTGTTGTAAAGCGTAAAGAAATATCATGAAATATGTGTACTGTGCCCACAACAAGTATCGAAACATTATTGTTAGTGGTGTAAGCCCACAGTCTGGAGGGAACAAACATAAAATAAGCTTAAGCTTTTTGAATAAGTGCAAAGTATATGAATTGATACCAAAGTTTTAAATTTGAACCCTGCCAACTTCATATTAACAGAGTTGAAACAATATAAAAAATATCAAGAATGGTTTTTGGAATCTGAAATAAAATATAACGAAAATAAGTGTTACAATAATTGATAACTATTAAATGAAGACAAATTACAATTAAAGAGACGTGTTAGGGCTGTAGACTTTTTCTCATTAAGAATTAATAACAATAATGTCTTTGCTTTAGAGCAAAGCCATATTGGGCTATCTGCTGTGTCTACCACAGGGAATCGGACCCTGCAATTTAGCATTATAATTTTGTAAACTTACCGCTGTCCCACCTGGGGGCAATAATTTATTAAAAATAAGCATAACACAAAATAACAATTTCTTAAATTTAAAGAAAAATCGAATATGTAAATAATTTTCAGGAAATCCTGATGATGTCATCATAAATTTATCAAATTATACTTTAAATGATATAGAAAAGAAGGTATCATCTCAGGGATGAAGATTTGTTGCTCTTACTCCTTATAATTTACAGTTCTTTGAGTTTGAGCTAAAGAACCTTAAGGAATATGTGATTAATCCGTCAGCACATATAAATTTTGATAATGCATTTATACACATTCCTAGTATAGGTTTGAATGGTTTACGTGTGTATAACTATAACACAAAACCATAGAGTATTAGTTTCTTAGAAACACAGGTATTAAGTACATTAAATATAAATAAGGATATTGTAATAACTAAGCCTGATAAAGGTAACAAAGTTGTAATCTTAAATAAGGAAGGCTATAGCAATAAGGTTCTTGAAAGTGTAAATAACATTACTAAATTTTGTATCCTAGAAAATGATCCAACTAAATCTACAGAAACGAAGTTATGTAAATATATTTACTAAAGCTACAAAAGAGAATATTGTAAATGAGCAATTGTACAAAGAAATATGACCAACTGGTTTACATGCAGGTATTCTTAATGGATTACCAAAAATACGTAAACCAAATTGTCCAATGTGAGTTTGTTTGTTTTTAATTATGCACAAAACTACACAAGGGTTATCTGTGCTCTGCCCACCACGGTATCGAAACCCGGTTTCTAGCGTTGTAAGTCCGGAGACATGCCGCTGTGATACTGGGGGGGGGCTTCAATGTGAGACCTATCATATCGAATATTGGATGTTATAACTGTACACTTGCCAAATTCTTGAGAAATGGTTTAAATGGTATTTGTATTTAATGTGTATATCTTGAAAGACAGCTTTGAGTTTGTTAATAAGAGTTAAATTTCGATCATAACTTAGTAATTGCTAGTTTTGATGTTGAATCGCTGTTTACTAATATACAATTGTATTAGACAATTGAATTGTGTGTATATTTGATTTGTAATGATGAGGGTAGTTTTGAGTTTTACTCAAAGAAGTATTATGGAAATTGTGTGAAAAAACAACAAAAAATAACATTTTTTGTTTAATGGAAAGTATAAGACCAAATAGATGGAATTAGTATAAAACTAGTTTAGTCCCTATATTAGCAAGTGTGTTCATGTGTTATCATGAGAATATTTGGTTACAAGAATATCCTATGGAATTTAAACCATTAATGTATAAACGATACTGAGATGATACATTTAATGTATTTGAGAATGAAGAACAGGTGAACAATTTCGCTGTGGAAAAAGACCTTTTGCCGTTTCTGGACACCCTAGTCATCAAAAAGAGTAGGAGGTTTGAATCTAGATTCAACCATAAAACTACATTTTCAGGTTTACGTTTCAACCATATCAGCGTTACACCAAAGAAATTCAAAGAAAATTTTGCTAGGATTTTGGTATATAGAAGCCATAAACTTACTAATAACATAAAACTATTCAGAAAGAAAGCAAACAACATCAAACGTTATTAAGCAAGAATGATTTTCAAATGAAGGTGATAACCAGCATAATCAACATGTGCTTCCGCCCCTTAAGAGGAGGTGTATAATATAACGAAAAACATTCTTCACACAACACTGCCATCCACCAGTAAACATGCCTTGAAAAATAAAGCTCAAGGCTTTGTGTAATGCTTATCTGCAAGTAGAGCTTCGAGTCATCTTAAGTCCATCATCAGAATAAGAAATTATTGTGGGTTTAAAAGATGGAATAGGCGAATCAAATCGCTCGAACGTTATCTACATGCATAATTTCCCTGAGTGTTCTAGAGTATATATATATAGTATCTACTACAAAAAGACTAGAGGATATAATCAAGGGACCTAGTCTACCAATGTTTGCGGAAGTTTAATGGCAAGTTTTCTCCAAGTGTGAATTATTTTTGAACTGATTTCAGGGATGAAGATAAACTGCAGTTTTTTTGCAGTGTTGTTGTTTAGTTTATTAGTGTCAGCTTTGTTTGTGAGTTTAGTTTGACGTTTTTGTTCTGGTGGTTGGATGTAGATGAAAATTTGTTGGTGTGAATGAATGAATGCTTTCTAAGGTTGATTTCTTCACCTATATAGTCAGTTAAATAAAGTTTTGAAGCTATTTTTTGTTTAGATTCCAGGGGATGTAGAGGCCTATCTGAATGATTTTCCAGTGAATTTTGGTTTTGAACTGTGTGTCAGATCTAATAATGTCGAGGTTAAGGAAAAATAAGTTCTTGTTATTTTCGCGTTCAATGGTAAATTTAATGTTATGGTGAATGGAGTTTATGTGTTCGGTAGAAATGAAGTCAGCAAAGGTGTGATCGACATATCGGTACCAATATAGGGGCGGATAAAGCACGGATTGTATGGATCGTGTTTCGATCCGGCCATAAACATGTTGGCGAGAACAGATGGAACAGGATTGTCTATGCTTAAACCATTAATTTCCAGAAATATTTTGTTATTGAAAATTAAGTTGGTTTTTGTTATTGCTAATTCTAAAAGGTATTATGTTACGTATGAAAATTTCAAATGGCCTGAAATTGAGTTAACTGATAATTTAAATTTATTAGTTAAATTGTAATTTGAATTTAGTATTTAAATATATGCCGATATACAGTCAATTTATGATATTTGCCAACAAGATTGATGCACACAGTTTTCTTTTTTAACACAAATACGTTTTAATATACACACAGCAGTACAATTTACAATAACAATTATTACAAACAATGATTTATAAACAAAAGTTACACAAACTTACAAACAATATAAAGTCTTCTCTCTAGTCTGAAACTTCCTTGATATATTGTCGAGGGTTCACGATGAGTGAGTTAATTACGAGTTGATGTAGGATTCGCTTAACAGGAAGCTGGCTAGCTTTGTCCTTTGCCATATACGCTGAGTTTTCCACGGTTGAAGTTATATAATGTTTTCGTAAAAATACTAATGTCCGATGTGAATCCACTGAAGTTAATTGTGTTGTATTGTTCGAAATTTATAAATATTCCTGGGCACATATCTGTTTTCCGATTGATAAGCGTTATAACAATCACAGTTATAGCTTCCAAAGTTTATAGCACATCAACTATAGCGAACTAATAATATATACTCTCTCTGGCGCGTCGCGTTCGTTATATTTATAGCCGTGTGGAGGCGTTCTAGAAATTTCAGTTTTACGCAATAATACAAAGTTAAGCGTTTACATATACACATATATTGTTGATTCCTACTCTCGAGAATTTTCTACAACTTTGGAGAATAGGCGAGAGTTTCGCAATACATATTTAACACTACAAGCTATGCATATTTTAAATATAAACCTAATCTAAACAATGTCGATATTTAAATAAATATATTATAAACAATTCCTTACAAAGGGGAACAGAAAGTGTAGTGGGGATGTGAATTAAAGGATTGTGGTCATTAAGACAGAGGTCAAGTGCAATATTACATGCTTCCTTGACGGAAACTTCGGCGAAAATGACACAACATCAAAGCTAGTTATTAAGGCTTTAGAGTTTAGTTGGGTTAATGTGTTTCTGAAATTAAATACACCTTTAGAAAAGGAGCCTGCAGATGTTATGTATGGTGTGAAATACCAAGCTATGTGTATGCCAAGATTGCAGTTAAAGTAGATAGCATAGGTCGTGTAGGGAAGTCCTGTTTGTGAGTTTTTGGAATGATACAGAATTGTGACGTGCATGAGTTAAATTAAATTATCTTTCTACATTTGTGACAAGGCTCTGTTAAGACTTATCAATTATGTGTATGAGTTAGCAGTAGTACTGCCTATTTTCTGCTGTATTACTCTATTTAATATGATTCATGCGAGAATATCTAGAATTTGAACATTATACTTATAGATCAACACGATAACTACTTAGATTAGTAAGCTAGAGTATGGAGGATCATCAGAGTATGATGCATTGGATAAATATCTAGATTTTGAATGTTTATATAACATGAAAAATGTCCTTTTTTAGGGCTACGTTTATGTAAATTAAACTAGTATATGGATAATTATAGAAAGTACGTTATATATATATATCTAACCTATGTGTCACGTCACACTTTATTTCTCTTGATTTCTCGAAATAGGCGGAGTCATCAAAGCCAAAATACATTTATCCAGATAGAATAGTTGGATTACTCTCTGCCATTACGGTTTTAGGAGGCCGTGAAAGGGGGTGGTGTGTGTGTGTGTGAAACCTTATAGGTGTAGTAAGTGCTGGTATAAAAAGCCTAAAGCAAAGACGTAGTGTGAGATCAACTAGTCTAGAGCCAAGTGCATAAAATTTATCATGAAAGTAAAAATATCGATTCAATTTTAAACTTAAATCGTTTCTGAATTAAGCCATTTTGTGTTATATCACCAACATTTCTAAATTAAGAAATCAACAAATATTTTTACAATTTTGTTGTCTATACATTTCATTTTATACTTTCAGTACATAGACTAACAACAATATTAAGTTATAGTTTTGTTGCTGTACAACATGATATAAAAGCCATTGTTGGAACGTAGTGTTATCAAAACGCACTAACTTTTCTATATATTAGAAGTTGTTAACCTGACTGATTTTTATCAATAATTATTCTACGAATACGCCAGGAATTAATTGCATGAATGATCTTATTTATTTTTTTTGACTCACAAAATAAATTTACCGACGTTCGACTGCCTCAACTGCACTTTTCTCCCTTTTTGTTGGTCAATCTTGATTTCCTAAAAGTTTATTTATTTCAGTTAGGTATGAAGTGTGAGGTTAGGGTAGTACTAGTCCAGTCATTTTTGACGCTAGTGTGTGTATATATATATAATATTAAAATATACATTATTAATTTTAGGTAATCTAAACGGTTTTTTATTATTCATTAAATGGGGATATTGAAGTGAAATTATAGAGCATAAAGTTGATCATATCAATAACATAGTATTAATATCGTGTCTAAAGACATGTAGACATCGATCGTCAACTTCTGGGGTGCCCTTTTCCAAAGAAAACTCTGGAAATAAAATGATATTTCTAAAGATTTAAATCTTTAATTGTTGGGTTCATATTAGAATCATACAGATTTTTGAGACATATTGAAATACGCTCATAATAATTTTATCTGATTACGGATTGAAATGGAAGATTCACAGTACGTTCAGTAGACTGAAACTTGAAAACATTGGAGTTTAGTATAGTTTGTAGGAAGTCGCTACATTCTGTTTGAAAGTTAAATAAAAGTGTATACAAATAAAAAGATGCTATTTGCTACGTCTGTGAATTTCACGAGCAACTCAAAGCCTAAATTCTAAATTTTACGTTAGAATAGAAAATGTAATAACTGAAAAAATCCTGAGGTAACCTATAAAACTCGGAAGAGGAAAAACAGTTTACTGAAATATATACTATATGTAAATATATACAAGAGGAATAATATTCTCGAGCGTAATAATATATCAAAAATATTAAAAGGATTAAAACTTAAAATCAAGTAAAAGTTTGATCAATACTTGTACATTTATAGCTGTTGACTCAAGAGCAGTGTAAGTTGCGAAAGCGCTTCCAATCAACTAACGATGTTAAAATATACAGTATTTCGAACCTGGTGGTCCTTTTAATATTTTTGATTTATATATATATATATACGGGGAGGGGGGGGGGGTATTTGGAAAAAAAACTCTTGAGAATATTTTCAATTAAAAAAATAATGAAGCACGATAATACATGTTAGTACATAGTGTTCAAAAAGAGTACAACATACATTGTTTTAATGGGTTTCTAAGTGCAAGGTACGGAACGAGTACGCTGTTTTCCATATGAATGCTTTTCCTAGTATTTGACGAAAACGCCAGGCAAGCGGAACAACAGAATTTATTTTCAAAATAACATGCTAGTCCCAATAAAGGAAGAGAAATAATGTCACGCTTACTTTTTGTATATTCAACAGTAAAAAACCACACCCACAACATTCAGTAAAACCACATATTATATCAAAAGATGAAAATTACGGAAGCAACAACTCTGTGTGCACGGAAGCTCACTTTCACCGATCTGTAAAAATTACTCACCTGAGATTCTACAAGTTGTTGAAATGTTGCCTAGAAGTCCAAATAACAATCTTGGAACAAAAACAAGTACGCATTATTTGATTTTACTTTGATACTTATTTTATGTTTCAGACAATAAACAATTAAGACTTGATATGATTATTAATCTGTACCTATAAATACATTTTATAATACACTTAAATCTGAATAAACTTGCTTGTTTAAGGGCATAGCTACATAATATGCTATTCAGGGATCGATCTCTAAGTTTTAGCATTAGAAGCCCTTAAGCTTATTACTAAGTTACAGAGTGGCAAGTATGAAAGAGGTTCGATAACAAAGAAAGAAATATGACTTTCAGAATTGTTTCTGTTGAATGGTTTGTATTGTTTTATGATGAGAAACTTTATCAAGTTTGCTTTAAAATGTATTTCATTCTTACAAGGTGTTGTGTAAAGTTTTCAAATACTGGTTCAATGTAAAATAATCTTAAATTTTCGGTTGAAATAATCATTCAGATGAATTTTATAATTAACAATACGTTCTACAACATTATATCCGAAGAATTTGCCGTTCTCAAACATTATAAGTATAACACATTAGAAAATAAGTGGTTCGAACCAAATCAAATAGGACTTATTTTTCCTTACCAAAAATTATTTTCAATACCAATTACATATAATTTGATGTCTGTGATATTTAATTGTTCAAAGCAACTTCTTTTAAATACATATTTTGATGATTACAACCACTTTCTTTTAAGAAAGAGAGGTCGTAAAAAGGCGATTCATTTTGCTGGAAAAACTCTCATTTGAAAAATTATGAATTTTAGTCGTTAAAATTGTTTGTTTGTTTTTAATTATGCACAAAGCTACATAAAGGTGCCGCTGCCACTGGAATCTTAGCGACACGAATATCTAAGCCTGATGGACCTACACTTTTAAAGCAAATCACCCTTTCTTATTCTTTATTCGAAACAACAGGTTAAACCTCATCGTCTTTATGGGCACTGTCAACAGTCCTCAAAACCAGTAAAGACACAGTAAAAGTGCAGCGTCATAATAAGTAGAAACGAAAATTGTAGCTTTTAGT
>NW_013667642.1:157243-188953 GCF_000517525.1 Limulus polyphemus
GCCACTACTGGGGGGGGGCGTAGTCGTTAAAATTGTTTGTTTGTTTTTAATTATGCACAAAGCTACACAAAGACTATCTGTGCTCTGCCCACCACGGGTATCGAAACCCGGTTTCTAGCGTTGTAAGTCCGCAGACATACCGCTGTGCCACTGGGGGGGGGCAGTCGTTAAAATTGTTTGTTTGTTTTTAATTATGCACAAAGCTACACAAAGACTATCTGTGCTCTGCCCACCACGGGTATCGAAACCCGGTTTCTAGCGTTGTAAGTCCGCAGACATACCGCTGTGCCACTGGGGGGGGGGGGCAGTCGTTAAAAGACCAAATATTTTGTATGGGTTCTCGTATGTCATTTCTGATAACACCCTTAAGAATTTAGTTGTATTATACAACTTTCATTATTTATTGTTTCATCATGTGTTTAAATATCTTTTAAAAATACTTCAATTAAGTAACGAATTACTATACTCTCAAAAATATACACTTTGAAAAAATTATTGTACATTAAAATTATAAACTATTGCATATACAAAAACATAGCCTTGGTAAAGTGTGCTAAATTGACTAAAAAAATTAAATAACTAAGATACCAATTCAGCCACTCTGGGAAAGACAAGTAATGAAAGTGAGACTGCAGAAACATTTTAACCTCTGCCTTATGCTTCATCATATCGAATAATTTTGTTTCTGCCTGTAAGAACACCCAAGGCAAAAACTGGCCAAACATTGGATGTTTCATATATATATATATCTCACAAGTAAATAATTTTTTCACATGATGAGATTAACTGAAATATTAAAACTATTTGCTTAAAATTTATTTTTTAATGTGACAATGTGTTTATTAAAGACTGTTTAACCAAAAAAGTCATGGACTTATGTTTGAATAGTTTATAAACACTAGTTTGAAAAGCCAGTAAATCTAGGATTGAGTGTTCATAATATGATTGCTCATGTAATTCCAATTGAGTAAGACATTTTTATTTTTATGAAAATAAATTCAAACATATAGTTTGCTTTCAAGTATGCCTCAGAATTAGTTTCTCCATGCATTTCTAGGTGAATACTAATTGCCAATTCACACTTTACTTTCAAGTATACCTCATGATTATTCTGTACTTTTAAGTATGCCTCAGAATTAGTTTCTCCATGTATTTCTAGGTGAATACTAATTGCCAATTCACACTTTACTTTCAAGTATACCTCATGATTATTCTGTACTTTTAAGTATGCCTCAGAATTAGTTTCTCCATGTATTTCTAGGTGAATACTAATTGCCAATTCACACTTTACTTTCAAGTATACCTCATGATTATACTGTACTTTCAAGTATATCTTATGAGTAAAGTTTCTTCGTGCGTTTCGTATTGCTAATGTTCATCTAAGAGCATATAATGTTTCAACAACTGCAAACATTCAAGATATTTCACAAGTTAGAAAGATAAAGAACTGAAGTGCTTCTCACGATGTAACCTCTTTATTTTGCTGTTTTAAACTAACTGTTAAAAGTCAGCTCTTCTAGAATTACATTCGCTAATATTCACAGAACGTTGATTTCCCTCATTCTTCAAAGAATATTACCTTTACCATGACGATATGATTTCTACTTAAGCTAATTATAACAAATCAATCCAAAAGTAAAAGTATGGAGAAAAATATCTGAATAGTCTTCAGAATCCCCTTTCTTTTCAGCTTATTAATTTTTAATTATCACTGATTTTTATTAAAAATATTAGTTGTTAGTTTTTATAGCATATTAAAGTTCAACAAATGAACTCCTGGTCTACTTATACGTTACGTTTTATCATATTTATAAACAGATCAATATATATAGATGCAGAACGATGGATCTATACAAAAACGGAATAGAAGAAAAAATAAGAAGAAACTAATTGATGAACAAGCCATTTCAAAACGGATAATCAATCCGTTCTTGGTGTATCGTCTACCCAGAATTTGAGAAAAAAAAACATGTTTAATGTTAATGTCCTGTTGTAACGAACAATGTTTCGGGAAACAGTTCTTTCAGGTCTGTTATGTTGTAAGTTTATCAGCGCACATAACACCCTTTCATGTACTGAGGACCGTTTTAGTGTCTATCTTTATGATTCATTATTTATAGAGACTTTTAATCATGGCTAACTGATTACAAGACAAAATTCACTCGACTTTCTAATAATCAAATCGATTCGTTTGTCAGTTGCTAAGGCTATTGACCTTGGATAACCTCGTTTGATTGGATGTTCAAAAATCATATAATATACAGTTACTCAGCATCAGATCCTATACAATATATATATAATTCTAATTAAGATTTTCCCCCCATCACCCTCACTGCACTACCCACGGCATTAAGGACCATTTCGGTTGCTACAATTATGTATTATATTAAATGTTATTGATATCTCTCTCTATATATATACATGTATGCTCCACACGCCAATTTATAGAGCACGTGACTTCATTTCTAACGTCTTGACTTTTTGTTTCAAAAAAGGGAAAAGAGGCGCAAAAATTTTTGTTCTATATTTCTTCTATATTATTTCAAGTGTAGTCATATAAATCTTATTTTCTGGGGCAAAAGCTTTGATCGAATAATTGTGTATTCGCTGACAAAACACATGTAGTTAAACTGGTAAGAGAAATGCATAACATCAACAATACTACCAGAGTAAGGATGACTTCTACATCTAGTTACAATACTGTTACAGTAAGAATGACTTATACATTTGGTAATAATAACGTCAGATTAGGCGTGGCTTCTCCAACTGGTTACACTAAGTTAGAGTTGAAAGGATCGCAACGTATGATTACATCACCGTTAGATTTGTAAGGGGTTATACATCTGGCTACACTATGTTAGAAATGAAGGGGTTTCCATATGTAGTCACGTTGTGAAGAGGTCATCTGAATCCACTACTGCAATCACTAAGAAAAAACAAAGTAGGTTCACATTCCACACTTGGGTTGATTTCTGTAGGAGCTGGAATGATTCTTCTTAAACCCGATTGTGAAGGTTTCTACACCTCATTACTCTACTACCAGAACTGAAGGGCATATACACTGCTGTAAGAACTGGAGAACTTATGACCCTGTTTCACTAATGCTAGAGATGGAAGGTTGTGCATATGGTTATGCTATATTCAGAGCTGGACATTCTCTATATCTGGACACACTGCTGTTGGAACTAGAGACACCTACATCTTGATACGCTATTGGTTATTGTCTTGTACCACTTATGTCAGAGGTGGTAGAATTTACACATCTGGTTAGACTTAAAATCCACAACAAATAAAGTTGTGTATAATTATTTGATGTAGCATTTTAATGTTTCTTGTTTAGTCTAATTAGTTTAACTAATAACAATGTACAACGACTGTTGGATATAGTGTAGAAATATATCCTTTCATCAGATTCCAAATACATTTTAATTTGGAATATGCTAATATGATGTATAAATATTCACTTAACATATTCGTTTAATTAGAATTCAAATACAGGCTTATGAGCAAAACGTCAAGAAGAACCATGTATATTAAAATGTCAAGAAGAACCATGTATATTAAAATGACTCACACAAGCGACACAGTTTATTGGGATCCACGCGCAACTTAATGCGCAACACGTCGATGGGATATATATACATATATACCACACTATTCACGGAACTGATTCGTCGGATTTTTATTTTATTGATCTTTTAGAAACAAGATAGAAAATTGCACTTAGAAACAAAATGCATAAATTAATCTGGTGATCTCTAATTTCTTTCAGAAAAAGTACAAACTGTATACAAACTCCTGATGTGTCGAAACAAAACAAACAATTATATTGTAAGTGCTAATAGTATAATAAACAAATAAATTATAGTTATTTTAACAATAAAAAATACGATTCAACTTATTGCATTCTTTATCGGTTCAGTAGAGGTTTTTCTGTCTTTTACTAAAGAAATTTAGCAAATAGAAACATAATGAACTGGAGAAAATAAAGCTTAGTTAGAATGTATAGCTAAGGTGAATTTATACTACAAAGTGTATTCAGCATAAAATATATTATGATCACCTCAACTTCTACTGATAATTCTGAATGTTCAATTTTGATACTTACCCATATCCCAAAGTGAAGCTTTAAATTTAAACCAATTCAGTTAGTAGTTTATTAAAAACTGAAGAATTATGCGATTTATATTTTTAAGAAACTTGAAAACTGTACGCACTTTTCCCTGAATTGGCTAAATTAATGTCAACTTAATAACGCACGTTCTCGTTAAATTAAAACAGAAAGCTTTGCACCTCTCATCCATAGTAGTATTTGAAGACTTTTGTATTAGAGCTTTAAGGGGTATTAATGTTGCGCATAACCTGTAATAGAAAGTGGTCTTATGACAGTATTATAAATTCACGTAATGTTTCTATTCATTGGTAGTGTACAACACAGAGCATTCAAAACTTCAAGCAAACTTCACTCTTTTGAGATCCATTGAAGTGTGGCCTTCATGTTACGGTGACTTCCCTCATCGCCGAATAAAGCACGCAAAGAATATTCGGATAATACATTGCATGAGATCGAGATTTACATCAAAACATGAGCGCAACGTTATTAATTAATTTTTCTCTGTAACCCTCTAACGCTTTTGTAATTTTTTCTGGTAAATAATATTTTTGTTATGTTCAATTTTAAATGTCACACAAGTAACAACAGAGTTTTAATAACAATAATAGAATAATCATAAATTTAAAAAAATGAATTCAAACTTTTGAATATTTATTTTAGCTACATCAAAGTTAAAGCACTGTTTGAAAATGAGGTCATCACTACTTTTCAGTTAATCCCCTTTCTTCAGTTAGTCACCCCTCAGCTGATTTTTATGCAAATAAGAAGTCGGATTATCTGTTCTTTGATCTGAAATGCAAATGATCAGTCACTCAGTCTATGTTCTTAAATCAACATTGAGTTGAAATAACTTTACATCTTTTCAGTTTATGACATTTCACTTCAATATTGAGTATGGTAAAGAACAAGGGTATCTTGAAACCAACATTGCACGGTTAAAATCATATTGTTCAACATTTTCTGAGGTGTGCTCGACCACTCTTTAAATAGGACTGTTTTAACGTCATATTTAGTGCCTGACATCACGTGAGTGCACGAGAAGCATCTCCCAAAGGACATTCCTTAAATGCTCAATGGGATTTAAGTCACATCACTCCCTTTCGGTTAAATTCCTCCTCTTCAAGAAATGTGTCGAACTTTTAACGCGATGGAGTGGTAGTGTCAACTAAAGCCAATTCTACTACAACGTGGTAGCATAAAATGTCATAAAATGAGATCCCTATGGCATGTAGCATTAACAAAAGTATTTCACTACGTATAACTTGGCACGTCCACCAAGTCTTATTTCTGCTCACTCCACATTTCCATTATTGTCATATGCGTCACGTTTTTGGCCTGTTTCTAACTACAGGTTTTCTCCAAATAAATATACGCCTTCTACCTAGCTGAATTGAGAAGCGCACATCATCTGTGGAAAGACTATTTGAGATGTCGTACTGGTCATGTTCTTGAAACCATTGTAGGCGAATTGTTTTGTGTCTTACTGTGAAATGCATCTATTTGGGTGTCTTGCATACAGTCAAGTCTTGTGAAGTCTCTTTATAATCATCTTTACACTGACACAGTGCCTAGATGCGGCTGGAAATTTTGATTCAGTTTTGAAACAGTTTTTGTACATTGTGGCGAACCAGAATCTACAGATAGCCACGTCTGCACGTTTGTCTTGTATATAATCGTCTGCCTTGTTCAGGTTTCTAAGCAACTGTGTTATTGGTTTGGAAGTATTATACAGTGAGTTAAAGATTGTTTGAAATAGTTGTAACTATTCATAACAACCAGCTGAGATTGAACAGCTTACAATCTTCCAGTGGCTTTCCATAGGAGTAAAACATCCTGAAGTATAATAAATAAATCTAGTATTCCAAAAATTGTCTAATTTCGAAGTCTAAGTTCTATGGAGATCCAGTTCCATCTACATGTTGATCAACATGTGTTATTGGGTTATACTAGTTAATAATTTTCTCTATGATATAGGTCCAGTTTATCTCTCTTTGTTTAAACTTGTTTTCAGGGTTATTGAGAAGGTGTGGAATTCTCCGAAACTAATATAACCCAGTAACACACGTTGATCAAAGTGTAGATTGAACTGGACTTCCATTGAACTTAGACTTCGAAATTAAACAATTTTCGGAATACTAAGTTTATTTATTATATCTGCTATTGTGTGACTATATAACGTGAAGAACTGAACAGTGGCCAACGACACTTTTTCTTCACTTCACTTCACCTATCCAGTGTATAGGTTTTTCTCATAATGACTATAAAGCACGTTCACACTAACATTATGTTTGATCTTGATGTATAGTTGTGGTTCATTAACAATTTCTGATTTACGTCACATTAACAAAAAAGCTAATATTTTGCGAACCTACTATATTTAGAAGAGGCTGAATGATCACTCACTGGCATTATAGAATGATCACCAGATATCTGTATTCATACAATGAACTGAAAGATGATTGGCATTATTTAATAGCAATGGTTGGTTTTGTCTTATTATTACCATATAATGTTAAATTTCAATTAAATTCAAGTTTTTGATTGTCCTTTCATTGTTTTATGCATTACAAATAGATAAATTTAATTATGGTTATTTTCGCAATATTGTATCTGACAGCGTAGTAACGATACAATAGTTTCTAAAGAGGAGTTACTTATTATACATCGAATGAGTTAGGCACAAATAACTTTAAGATTACAAGTCCTGAAAAAATAGTTTTTCGCATCAATAAGGGCATGTTTAGAAATGAAAACATGTGAAGAAACTCAATTCTGTCCCTTTACTATCGCAGTACACACATGAATTATTCCTTTATGTATTTGTTGCATGGTTATAACACCTCGGGTGCATGTGCGCTGCACACTTAGTTTCCGTTTCGAAGCTTTGACCTGAAGCATATTGTTCAACAACAACCATCAAGTGAATCTTTATTTCCTGTGTATAACAATGCTTGACATTAAGTCGCTTCGAATCTAACCTGACCTAAGGGTAGTTGCAAGCCAAGAAACACGCACTTTCAGACTGCTATTGGAATAGTTAGTGTACTTCGAGGATCGACATATAATCGATAATAATGAACTGCCAAAAATATACAGAAATAACCATGCTGTGCGTTATCAAGTACAGACCACACTAGTGTACTTTTAACAGGTGAGTCATCTTTATTATTTATTATTCCGTGCAAATCTTGAATCGCCTCAAAGTTTCATCATGAAATTAGAGTATTAATTTACAAGCCTACTAAGAAACCCAGCTGAGATTTTCTTCTTAATCCAGTTTTTTACTTTAAGCTCCTTTTTTTCCATGTATTAATACAGTAATATATCTCAACAAACCAAATAAATATTCTTATACACTTAGAGATTGAAATATCAGAGAGATTAGGCTGACTGTACATTTTATATTTATTCAACGGGCATCTGCTAATGTAAAATAAAACTACACTATTAACGTGGCATCATCGGGTATGCTAACTATTGGGTCACACCCAGCACCGTGAGTTTAGAGAAAAGTTTTAAATTATTTCTGAACTATACATTCTTTTCTTAGCATGATGTAGCACACCTTCTCATTTAATCATAAGAAATCTCTTAAAGAACACCATCGTAATTTTTTATTAATGATAAGACATGTTAGGCCTAAAATCTCAGTATAATTTTCAAACTTTACAAGTTTAAGTCCAAGCGCATAAAGTCAAGTTAACAACTTCAATCTTCTATCAAATTTCAAGTAGATAAGAAATTTAGCTCATATGAATACCATATACATTAAAAACATAAAACAATGTTAATTGGTATTGAAATTTTCGTCTTACCAGAGTTAATTACAACTGCAAATTTTACAAAAACATGCAAAATGATGGTGACGCATTTATCTAAAATAAGTTGTTCATGCAGAAAAAATGTTCCAAAATGTTTTGCTATTAACTTAAATCAAGGTCTGTTCATCAATATAAAAATTTTGCTGAAGATGAGCGTGTTTCTAAAAGTGGTCTTGGATCTGTCGACTTTGTGGTAGAATTCTGGGTTTTGGAACTGGTGAGCAAGGTTTGAATCCATTTGATAAACAAAATATTCACCCCTTTATAAGCTATGCGTGCGTTACAAGAGTGACTGTCAACCTTTTATTGTAGGATTCTGGTCAGTAGTTCAAAATTAAGAACGGTGGAAGATAGCCTTAGTAGCTTTACCATAATTGCAAAATGAATGAAAAATTACATGAATTCGTTATATAAACCTCAATTTTTGCTTTTCTTTTTCAGAGACAGTATGTTTGAGAACAAACCAAACAAAGAAAGGAAGAAATCATTTAGCTGCTACTCCACCGTATTTCTGTGTTCACATGTAACGTTTCTACTGATCGTATCTTGGGTAAATGCAAAAGAAATTGGACTGCAAAGTAGTGATAATGGATTACAGATTAAGAAAATTGATTCAGATGCTAGTGGGGACAAACAAAGTTCGGACATTGAAATTCTTACTAAAAGCGTCATTAAGAAACCTTTCTTGCGTCTTATCCAAGAGCTAAAAGAAACCAGAGTGCTGAACAAACCACTGTATACTGATATGTTGACATTAGTTTCTACTACACATCCTTATTCTAACACCAATTTACTATATTCCAGGAGGTCTTCTCCAATGTCCATGTTTGTAATAGATCAGAAAATAAGACGGGAGAAATTGAAATATTCCTTGCCTTTAGTTACACGAGAAGCCGAATCATCAGTTGATAAAAGTGATACGTCTTCACAAATAAATACTCAACCAAAACAATCGTCTTATTCAAAAAACAACCATAATTTGACGTCTCTGCGTAATATAAATTCTTTATATAGTAGAATGATTGTATCCCCAGACAATCGTCCTCCCACGTTGACAATGGCACTCAGTGATCATCGGAACCAATCTTTTGGTGGACACAAGCATAAACGATTCGTTCTTATAAATAATCATAGTGGGTCATTTTCAAACGGAACTCATTCTTCTTGGATGACAAAAATGAAACCAGGTATTTTGTCTCTTTCTTGGATGAATAGAGGGAACCCAGCATCCCAACTTAATTTTAATTCTACCTGGATGAGTCGAATCAGACCAATTTCTCAGAACAGCAATCAGTTCCAACCTATGATAATCACCAACAATCACAAGGGAGATAATAAATATAATCATAAGACATCTTGTAAACACACTGAACATCCCAAAGAGATTATTTCAAATACTGAGGACATCGTTCTGAATATCAGTAATGTGAATAATAAGCATCCAGATTCTGTTACTTCTAAACCAGTTACAGTAATAGATGTTGAGCCCAACGGCACGAGAATAAACAGCAAAATTATTCACAAAGTTTTGATGGTTTCTGTCAGGTCGAATCAAATTGGAGAAGGGACGAATGAAAAAAGCAATGCTTCATCGCCACAGTTACAAAAAGACAAAGTTGGTACTTCTGATGAAGACAGTGATATTTTGGATGATTTTATCCAGAAACCTGTGACAACTGAAGAATCTGAGAATTCAGTCAACTCTTCGCCGCCTACCAATGTCTCAATGTCTATTACTGAGATGAATACATCGACTTCTTTCCCTAGTTCTTCAGCTTTTGACCTAAACATTCTATCTACAAATACACCAAATTCTACATCGTCTAGTAATGGCCCACCCACAGCAGAATATACTGTTTCTTTAACCAACATGGGTACTAATAGTAATGAATTTCTTCCAGATCCTAACACGTCTTCTGCGAGCCAAGATTCAAACTCTCTAGTACATTCCGGGTCTGAAGCTTCTTTAGTGTCTTCCTCTGACATCATCCAAAACACTATGAACCCAGTAAGTAATGGCTTTCCTCTCATGTCAATCCTTCGAACTATTTCAGTTGGAGTCATTCTTATGTTAATTCCACCCGGACTTGCAGGTCTGGGTATGTTTTTTTCTGGCCTCTTCATAAGTTGAAAACAAGCTGCAGTTACTCAATTATATTTATACGGTTTAGCAGATGTCAAAGAGTTTATGGTTGAAAGTTTTAAGAATGTAACTAGACATAATTGGGATTACAACTCAACATAAATGTATTTAATATTTGAAATCGCAATTCAAAAATTTGTTATAAAAAATACTACTTTTTGATAGAAAATTTAAATCACTGTATCAGATATTGTGCAATATAAAAACTAAAATTTATGTAATTACGAAATATTTATTTTTTGAATACCACCAGTCTACATGCTATCATCAGTTTAAGGAAAAAGAGAATTTTTTCCAACCACGAATAGGTTGCTATATAATATTTTTTATTATTTTTATTTTATTTTACGAACGTAGTATGTTTTCATTTGTTATCCTTTAATACTTTGTCCAGAGAGGCAAAAATACCAGTGTATTAAGATACATAGAACATGGAATTTGCGCAAAGAGTTTGTTAATACAAGTCATGTGTTCATACATTTAAATATCTGAGAAAAATATCTTTCTTTTTCAAAGTAAGATACAATTTTATATATATATAGCATGGAATACATAATCCAAATGTATAATATCTATGAAAAAACATTCTATATGTATAAACGTCATCGAACATGTGTCTGATTTAGTGGATAGCATCACACATTGTGGAGAAATATAATGTACTTCCTGGTATGATTTTAAGTTTTTTATTGAATTTAGGCCTGGTGGTTAGGATGCTCGACTCGCAATTTGCGGGCCGGGGGTTCGAATCCAACACCAAACAGTCGCGAAAGCGTTATAATGAGAGGGTAAATCCAAATTTTCGTTAGTAAAAGAGTATCTTAAGAGTTAGCGGTGAGTGGTGTTGACTAGCTGTATTCACTGTAGATTGAGGGCAGCTAGCGTAGATAACTCTCGAGTAGATCTGCGCGAACTTGAAAAAAGACAGTAGATTTAAGCTCAAACTGAAATGTTATTAATATATTTCAATGTGTGCATTCTTGTAGATCATTCGTTTTACTTTGAAAATGAAATTAAAAGATAAAGTTGATGAACAATTCCATTCATTCAAGTTTATTCTTCTTTTAGTTTTCAACGTTAGTTTCTTAAAAATGCTCAATACTTGTGGATCATCTTCGCATGTGTACATATACAATTGTTTAATTATTTTCACTATATCTGTTTTTAATTCTAGAACATATGTTATATTTAACGCCTTTACATCTATAAATGCAATGATATTCAGTTGTTGGAACTCTGTCCGCTTGTGCCAACCACGTTTGTTAACAAATGAAACGTAGGACAAAGTTGAATATTCTTTAGTGTTGTTAAATTAAATTCAGTTAAACAATAACGTTGCAAATCCCCCAAAACAATAATTGTATGTTTATTGCTTTATGTTTTCAATGCTAGCATCCTAATGATTCCTTATACACAGAGGGTTAATTACATTTTATAAGAGCAATCTATCAATACCGTGTCGCAACTGGCACGACTGACATGTTTAGTGCTTATATGTAAGTGATGTAAAGCACAACGATTTGTTTGTTTGGCGACTTTCGCGCAAAGTTACTCATGGGCTGTCTGCGCTAGCAGTCTGCAATTTTCAAGTTAGTACCACCTATCATCAACTCTTGGTCTACTCTTTTGACAACGAATAATGGGATTGACCGTCACATTATACTGCTCATACAGCTGAAAAACCGAGAATGTTCGGTGACGGGATTCGAGCCCGCGACTTGCAGATCGTAAGACGAGTGCCCTAACCATCACCCATGCCAGGTCAGAGCACAAGGACACAACACTTTGGACAAGGAGTTGGGTTTTGGTTTTGAAATCCGTTGCTATTCGAAACTCTCTGGTGTACAAATGTTCTCAATTTCATTGAGAACATTGCGGCCCCCCTTCTTTAACATATGCATATAGCTCAGTAATAGTTCCACCCGTGACACATAGTATACAAAGAGATGTGCTTCGAAACCACACCCCAACTCAATCCAAAACAACATCCTCATCCGTAAAGTGAAGGTCATGGCTACGAAAGAAAACCTTCAAACCGAGAAAGCCATTGTGATTAAACTAGCACATCCTCTTAAAATAATAAAGGAGATTTGAAGCTAACGAAGACTTGCATGCCAATGGTTAATAAACGTTCTATAAACCTAGAACGATAACAATTGCTAAATAAATTGAAGTTACAACAAACCCACTTTAATTGTATTCTGTCCAGTCTCCCTATAAAGCTTAAACGGACTTTTGGCATTTTCGTGTGCTTAAACGTGACCTTAGAAACGGACATCCACGTACAGTGGAGGATTTGTATCCAGGTTGTATTATCTAAAACATTTCTTTGGAATTGTTAAAATGGAGGAAATTCCGGTACCGGAAGATAAACATGGCCATCTGACTGAGAACGATCCACGGTGTTGGAAGTAGTTCCGAGGCTATCACGGAATCGGAACACCATTCTTATAGTTAACCCTCAGTATAACATAATTTTTGTAGAACTATTACAAATGTTACTAGCCTACTGTTTATAATGCATTAATAAAAGAGTATTTCAAATTGACGAATATTCACAAGCCAAAGGGTTTTCATAATGTTAATTTTCTTATTCAGTTATTACCGAGTTATATCCAGTCTGCACTTTTTGTTTAATTTATTTATTTCTGGATACTGGTTCCCGAGTGTTCGATAGTAAGGTTGGGGCTTATAATACCGAAACTCGGAGTTTAGTCCCTGCAGTGGACACAATTAATCACAAAGCTGCACAACAAACTATTTGTATTGTGCCCATCGCTGGGATCAAACTCCGAAGTTTAGCATTATAAGGTTATAAGCCAGCTTACTTTCTAGGCAACTTGGGGCTATGACTATTAGAAATTGTTAAATCAAAATGTAACTTAATTAAATAAATATTTTTTGTTTCATTAATATATCTTTGACAAGACTAAATAAACAATATACGTTGGTAACAAGTTAATAAAACGTACAAAATGTTATCAAGAAAAAACAAAACAAAAAACACTCAAAAAGTACAAATAAACAAAGAAAACATACAAGATGGTAACAAGTAGTACCTATAGACGTCTGAAGTTTCTGAGGTCATCAAGCGGAAAAGCATAACTCATAAATAGGCTATAATCTTTATATGATAACACCTTAGTGACCGATAACCTAAGTTGTTACGAGAAAAACTACTAGTAAACCACTATTTTCCTCAGAATTCCATGAATAATAAATTCAATTTGTGATTGCAAGATCATAAACATAGAGAATACTTTTCAAATAAAACCTCTCTTTTTTTTTCATTAGTAAAAACACTAAGACGAAAAGTTCATCTTTGTTCTGCCAAAAAAAGTCTAACAGCGCAGAAATAATAATAAAACAGAACAATTGTATGATAAGAGTGAGAAAACTGATACCGTTATACAAAAGCTGAAAACATTGTTACATAAATTAAGTTTGTTTTACGATAATTAATCCAATAATTTATTTTCAATAATGTGATATTAACCACTACAAACATTAAAAACATTTATAGTCTTCAAACCATAAATCTTTTTGATCATAACTATTGTGCCGATTTTTTGATATTTACAGATAACAAATGCTTGACCTTTGCTCGGGATGCACGCGATAACTTTATCAGTCTATGCACCGAACATTTGAACCTCCTTTTGGCTGGCAAGGTAGAGAGATATAATAGTTAAAATCAACGTCGCTAGATGGCAATAGTTCGAAATGGGTACTTTCATCGTTGTTGTAAGTGTGAAATCAATTATTTTCAACAACTTACATTGTTTTAATTTACTTGCTAAACTCCGTGGTCGATTAAGAGAAAAATAATAATAAAAACTGAAAATAGTTGAGACTAAAAAATAATTTTATCAATAAAGTGTTTGTTTAGTCATGAATAAGTAATACACTGAATGTATATACTATTCAAAACGTGCTACGAATAACTGTTGTAACAAACACCAAATACGAATTTTGTTTTCTCCAACCTAAGGAATGTAACAAGTAAAATGCTTTACTTTGAAGTAACTTGTCACTCCTAGTCACTTTGTCCCATTATGGCCTAAGGACATATCAGAAAGCAAAAAGTTTAGAAGAATTGTCTCATGGCCTCGGTAAACTAAAAACTGGAATTCATCAATGCTTTGTTGCTCCTGCTTTAGATTTAAGACAAACTGTTTCACAAACTTGGAATCGATGCAAACTATAGCGTTACGAAATGGAAGTTGTAACAAACTCAGGATAAAACTGCTTCTTGAACGTATCTGTATCAACCTACACTGTCTATAACAAACTCAAGGAGGTAAGTTGTGTTAAGAAAGCCTAACTTAGAATGCCGCTGAACTAGCATCATAGCAGTAGAGACACGTAGACAGTAGTCTATAGAAGCGTCTACTACAGTGGTCAATGATTTGAAGCATGCTAGCTATTGATAAGAATTAGTATTTACTGTTTCCTGCTGAATTAAAATAATGTACATATGTCCAAAATGATCTATTCTAAGAGGTATTCTCTACTATGTTGAGCTATATTGTATAGCGTACTTTTGTTCGCGACTGTTTAAATATCACCTGATGAAGGGCTTACGCTCGAAACGATGTTGAATAAATTATCACCTAGTCTAGCGTCTTTCTAGTGTTACTATTTTTACTAACTTGTAACTTATTTTTTAGCTTTTTTTCGTCCGTTTTTTTTTGTTTGTTTGTTTAAAAGCTTTTACTAAGTCGCGTTTTTCTACAGTTTATTATATATTACGTTTTTCTACAGTTTATTATATATTACGTTTTTTCTACAGTTTATTATATATTACGTTTTTCTACAGTCTATTATATATTACGTTTTTCTACAGTTTATTATATATTACGTTTTTCTACAGCCTATTATATATTACGTTTTTCTACGGTCTATTATATATTACGTTTTTCTACGGTCTATTATATATTACGACGTATCCGTGAAAATATATACTTTCATTTTGGGTTATCTATTTTCGTTAACTCTGTATCGTCTACATTTTTCTCTAATATACTCCCACAAATATTATATAAACAGTTACTGGAACTGATAGAAACATCATATAAACAAGTAACTGGAACTGAAAAAAACATTATATAAGCAAGTAACTGGAACTGAAAAAAAAAAACATTATATAAACAAGTAACTGAAATGATAGAAATGTTATAGAAACAAGTGACTGGAATTCATAAAAAAACATTATATAAGCAGTTAATGGAACAAATAGAAACATTATATAAACAGTCATTGGAATTAATATACTTATTATATAAACAGCCAATGGAATTGGTAGTAACTTTTATATTTTTCACAGACTATAGTGGATATGATTACTTTAATATTACAGATACCAATAATCAAGTTATCCTATATCTTGCAATATCATATTTTTCACTATAAAAGTCGAAACTACCTAGAAACAAAATTATTTTTCGACTAAGTTTGTATTCTACAAGCAAATGAAACGAACAAATGTCGACAAAATTACTTCTTAGATAATTTAGAAACAAGAAACAGAATTAAAGCAATTCCAGATAGTATTCACTAATAAATAGAAATAAGTTTCGCTTACGTAAAATAATTTGTTTCATTGATATATAAAAATACTGTAAAACCTAATATTATTTTCTCATTATTAAACCTATACTGGTTATAAGTCAAAAAACAAAAGCTAGTTAAAAGATTCGTACAAATTTTTCTGCCAAATATATAGGTGTTATTTAAACAGGATCTAGAATATATATATAAGTAAACCTATTGATTTAGAGCATATTTTGGAGATCAAAGCACGACTAATACATTCTTCACTAAATCTACCATTACGCCCCATTTGTCAATATTGTGTGTTTAGGTGTAAGATGCTACGAAGCTTTCATCTGTGACAGTTTCGTGGATACAAGTTCAATGTACTTTATGAAGACTCCTAGTGTGTATTTCCTGTTCCCTTGATTTAATCATGCCTTAGTCAAAAACTGGTGAGATATACCGTTAGGGGTCAGGGCTTATTAACCCACTTTCCAAAATCAATGGTAATTATATATAAGACATTATTGCGAAGTTTCATTAAAAAATTTTATTTATAAAATTATTTTCATCTAACGCTAAATTCTCATTTATCTTTAGAGTTTTCAATAAAACAAACCACTTAAGGATATTGAAGATACAGAACGTAATGAAAATGTATTATTTAAACATTTTCCGTTCTGAATTTGAGGCCATTTTGTATATGAGTCAAGGTCCATTTTTACTTGTATATCACCTACAGAAATATTATGCTATAAGAAATCTCAGAAAAGGTTCATTATTAGAATAAAAGAAGCTCCGTTGATGAGGTTTTACAACAAATTACCATTCAAATAAGTAAAGTTTATCTTATTGGGTTCCAGAAAGACCTAATTTACCATTTACAAGTTCCAACAATACACAATAAATAATACTCTGCAAAGTTCTAATATACCATTTACAAGTTCCAACAATACACAATAAATAATACCCTGCAAAGTTCTAATATACCATTTACAAGTTCCAACAATACACAATAAATAATACTCTGCAAAGTTCTAATATACCATTTACAAGTTCCAATAATACACAATAAATAATACTCTGCAAAGTTCTAATTTACCATTTACAAGTTCCAACAATACACAATAAATAATACTCTGCAATTAAATGGTATATTAGAACGGAACTTGTTTATTGTGTATTGTTTTTGCAGAGTATTATAAATGGTATATTAGAACGTGTATTGTTGGAACTTAGGGACTTGTAAATGGTATATTAGAACTTTGCAGAGTAGTATTTATTGTGTATTGTTGGAACTTGTAAATGGTATATTAGAACATTGCAGATTATTATTTACTTTTATTGTGTATTGTTTAATACTTTGCAAAGTTCTAATATACCATTTAGAAGTTTCAACACTACACACCAACAATACTATTTTAGAAAGTTCTAAGATAACATTTAATATTACAATAAGATGTCCTAAGTTACCATATAGCAATTCCATTAATATCAACTAACGTCAATACTCTTTACACCTTATTACAGACGGCATGTGAAATGTAGACAGTTTGGCACTATTTCAATATGGTAGTAGTGTATTAATGCACATATGTGAACGCTCTTTTTATTCTGCATAAAGTAACCACTTTCTATAGTTGTTTGTATGACGATGTACCTGTTTATTGTTGGGATCTGAAAAACCTCCATCCATATATATACCTTTCATTATTTTATATTCATTTGTCATTAATAGAAAATGTTATTGTTCAAGATGATTTTGAGGATTATAGCATCTAAACAATTTTGGATCTTTCTGTACTGTTTAAAAGATTTTTTTGCTCATTTTGTCTTTTTTTCTCTCTCGATAAACCACTATTATTTGACAATAAGAAGAACAGTATACGCATCCTTCCGTTCGTTCGTTATGGGGTACGACTTTTTCAGAAGTCTCTTTTTGGATTGTCCTGGTTTCCATAGTTAATTCACATACCTTTTTTTTTCTACATTGCCATTAAGTATAAAGGATATCCCCATGTTAGAAATTAAAAATCTTCGATCTGAATACATTTTTATGATTTGAGTGTATGATTATTTTGTGTCTGAAAGGATTTTTAGATACTTTTCCCAAAAGTGGTCAGTTTTCGGTGGTGCAAAATACCTTCGAAACATCAAACAATGTTAAAATGTAGTTCTCACCCCTCAGTTCCACCGAGATTTTATATCGTCTGTGGTTGTCAACATCAAACAATGTTAAAATGTAGTTCTCACCCCTCAGTTCCACCGAAATTTTATATCGTTTGTGGTTGTTAACATCAAACAATGTTAAAATGTAGTTCTCACTTCAGTTTCACCGAGATTTTATATCGTCTGTGGTTGTCAACATCAAACAATGTTAAAATGTAGTTCTCACCCCTCAGTTCCACCGAGATTTTATATCGTCTGTGGTTGTTAACATCAAACAATGTTAAAATGTAGTTCTCACCCTCAGTTCCACCGAGATTTTATATCGTCTGTGGTTGTCAACATCAAACAATGTTAAAATGTAGTTCTCACCCTTCAGTTTCACCGAGATTTTATATCGTCTGTGGTTGTCAGGTGAATTACTGATTTGAATATTCAAACTTGTTTCCATTTACCACATCAACCCTCTGTTTTCTGCAGATAAGTTTCATACTCAGTCGAATACTCCATATTTATCTATTTTTAATAATGCAAAGAAAAATGAATTTCCTCTTTCCTCAAAAAATCCATTATCTATAATTCAATTTACCACTTGTCCTGAAGTTATGACGGTCTCGTGGAAACCCATCGTGTTAATGCATTATTTTTCCTTTTATGTCCTAATTTATTTTGCTTTAAGTGAATGCTGACTGTGTTTTTGTTCTGAAGATTTTGAACATATTAACATACATTTTGCATGGTGTTTAGTAATTTTTTATTGATTTCTGTAAAACTGATCGT
Organism: Limulus polyphemus; assembly: GCF_000517525.1. Classification (NCBI taxonomy): domain Eukaryota; kingdom Metazoa; phylum Arthropoda; class Merostomata; order Xiphosura; family Limulidae; genus Limulus; species Limulus polyphemus. The sequence goes on from NW_013667642.1 coordinate 175,803, forward strand.
AAGTACAATATAATAAAATGAGACATACGCTATTATTAATACCATAAGGCTAACCATCTTCTTATTGCTATACTCATGATGTACGACCGTCAGGTAAAGCATGACCTGACGTGGCGACATGGACTGTAACGACGTGCTGAGGTTTCAAGGATATTTTAATAAAATACATGGGATATGTTATCATGTATGCTAGTCATACGTTGAAGACTTCTGAATATGTATATTGCACAATGAAGTTGTAGTATTCATTAAACAGGACTGCCACTTCTTGTATTGTACAAAGTTCACTATTTGTGTGGATTGTTTGACTACGTACAGCGAGAGTCTGTTCCTGGATACCATATGGAAGTTAAAGAAATTTCTACAACAGCGAAATTAAGTAATACAGTATGAAATTTCACTAGTGGCATTTCAACAATAATGAAATTAAGTAATACAGTAGGGAAGTTCACAAGTAGTATTTCCACAGCAGTGACGTTAAGTAATACAGTAAGAAGTTACGCTAATGATTACCCCAATTAATACTTTAGGAGTTCCAGGAAGAGCAACTGAAGATGACAGGTATAGCATCCTTGCCATAGATATTGATCAATGTAGCACAGTTCTGCTTAACTTATGACACCTGTGAGAAGAGTAACTACGAGTGCAGGAAGGTGTGCTGCATTGTTGTTATAAACCATTGAGATATGGTTCTAACTCTGTGTAGCAGCAAATGGCTCCCAGAGCTCATGGGAAACAAGTACTTCAGACGTTGAATAATATAAAGATTGGAGACCATCACAACCTTACATTTACCTATGCTAACAGTTAATGGTGGTTCTGCTGGCAGTATTCAAATTTATCACTGATGTGAACATTGTACAGTGCACAAGCTCAGAGAAAGAACTAGCAAAGACAGAAAAACTATATTATATAGTTTATGATTTTCCATTACACAGAATAGTCCTGGATATCATTAGTCATTTCCCAGTATACGCTGGTCATTATCAATTAATTCACCAAGTGGGTTAAAGTTTATCTGTTGGCTAATATGTCAGTATAGTTAATTGCTGATGTATTCGTAAAGCACTGGATAATAATAAAATATTCACCTGAAGAGATTTTATTTCAATAGCAAGCTCTGTGTTCTGTAAAGATGGATGTTATAAAAACGTGTACTTCACCTTATCGCTCTCAGTTTGATGTTTTATCAGAGTGGATAATCCAAAAATTGAAGTGGATGCTTATGAAGTTTGTTAAACCCAAGATAATTTACTTGGATGAATACTTGCAGTATATCATCATGTTGTCTCGTGCAAATGAATATAGGTCGACTGGTTGTTTGCTGAACATTCTCATGTTTGGCTAAGAAATACAATTTCCTGAGGACATAATGTTTGGTCCACCTCCTAGAGCAGATATGCCACCAAGTCTGCATAAGTTGATACACATGAACTTGCACATCAACACTTATGAAAGGCTGCCATGTAACACAACGAATGTTATTACCATTCAGTTAAGGAACAAATATTGAAGTATGGAGACTGGATGTGGCTTTGGTACACGCCAGAACACGGAGTAGCTTTGTTTCAACTTTACAGATCATTTTATTGTTCTCCAGCAACGTGGTCCATCAAACTATGAACTACTGTGGTCCTGTGAAATAAATAAGCACATTGAGCACTTTAACTTGCTGAATTAATTTTTAAAAGGAAATGGCATTCCTTATTTTCTGAACTATCGAGAACAGTTTTGTCAAGAAAAATCTTATGAATGAATCAGTTACACAGAGAACACAACTGTCAAGCAACATAAGAATTGACTTGACGATGTATTAATAGCAAGACAATATAAGTTAAACTGCAAGTACTGACTTGTGAAGCGTTATTTGAAACCACGGTTCACCTGATATTTCATTAATGCAAGTGAAAGTATGTTTCAAGTCTCAACTCTGAAATTTTTGGCAGGTATTGGACTTTCGTTGAAGAGATGAGAGTAACTAGTAACCTCATATTAAGTTTGAAGTAAACATAGTTTTACTTCATATATTTGGTAATAACAGTGAAAAGTATTTTTAATTGTATAGAATTGAAATATTCGTCAGTAAGTGAAAATGTCTGAAGAAACAGAAATCCACAGAGAGTAGTAGTTTATATGTCATACTAAATCTAAACTAAGTAAGCCCAATATTTTATTTTGTTATGATTTAGTATTTTCAATCGTACAGAATGAAATATTTTTGTATACATCTACGTTTTACTGAATATTTGCTTAATTAACATATGTTTCTCTACAAAGTATTTTCAAAATGCACGATTTTATGGGCTGTGAATGTACAACGTAAGGCAAAGAGAAACATGCAGCTCTGAAGCTGCCCTTGTCCATATTACACTTGTATCAAAAAGGAAGCTGACTGGAAGCGAATGTCTCTGCTAATGTATTTTTATGATCAGTAGCTGTAGATTGGTACTTGTACAGTGATTAGCCCGTTTCATTTATTCGCAATCAGACAGTTGTGGCAAAAATGTGGGTGCATTTTAGGGATCTGAGTTAATGTTGTTATGTCAACAGTGGGCAGCTAAGCAATTTGCTGGCCATACGAGTAGCCCTGACTGAGTGGGACATTCACAAATGCAGGTGTTGTATTTATCAGAGACATTTGACACGTGAGTACGCATATACCTGTAGAAATAGAACTTGATAGAAGCAATAGTTAATATTTGTAACCGGGCCATCATAACATTCAAGCCTACACGTCTTCTTGAGCTTCTGATCAATTAGAATCCACATGACCACTCATCTTTAAAACTCGATTTTATACTATTTTGAACAACTTCTTGACTCTTTCGGCTATCTTTTTTTTTTTCACTAGACTTTGCCAGATATTTTTAAGACATTCATTCTGGTTCCATATTCTTGGAAAGCTATGTACTACATGATGATATTGAGAAGTACCCTGATGTAGTGAAAACTTTGAGGTGCTTTTGGCCTAACTGTAACTCATGTTGAGCTTATAAAGAAGGTATTCTGCTGACAGAATACTTCAACATGCTTACTCAATCTGGTACTGCTGATGGTCTTACCTTGGAATCTTAGGAAACTGCTTACAAAACTACCTCCTTGTGAATCTAAGGAAACTGCTTACAAAACTACCTCCTTGTCAATCTAAGGAAACTGCTTACAAAACTACCTCCTTGTGAATCTAAAGAAACTGCTTACAAAACTACCCCTTGTGAATCTAAAGAAACTGCTTACAAAACTACCTCCTTGTGAATCTAAGGAAACTGCTTACAAAACTATATCCTTGTGAATCTAAAGAAACTGCTTACAAAACTACCTTCTTGTTGTCAGACAAGATATTAGCTAGGGAAACACAATCAACATTTCACGTCTCATTCTGTAAATATTTATCTTTCTTTTTATCAGTGTTACAGAGTTTGTTTTAATGTTTATAATAAAACTAATGAAAAAGTCTTATAAAGTATTTTGTTGTCGTTTCGTATGTGACTTTAATTAGTTTAATTGGTCAATGTTCATTCATTAATTTTTCAAAAATGTTTTAGGATTTTCTTTTCCTACCAGTGATTAATGTTAAAAACGTGTCTTTTTATATATTTTTGACTTTTTTATCTATCATCATTTTAACAGTTTCTTTTTTATGCATTGAGATAGAATTATAAGCAGTTAGTTTAACTTTTGTATCATTGTTGAAGAATAGTTCATTATTACATGTAGTGTCATAGCCCTTTACTATTATTAAAGAGTTATTTTGTGTTTATGGTGCGATTTTTTTGTTATGTATTCTTTGAAGTTATCTTTATTAGAGGAGTTATCATAGTATTATTTTGTATTACAATGTGTACTCTTATTTTTAACTTATGATTCAGTACGGAATGGTACTGCGATGTATTTTTAAAATCTTTATTGATTTTGATACTGTGTTAATCGGGTTCCTTAGATTTGTGATCAATATGATATTTAAGCGGTTATTTTTGTCATTTTAACTTGATTTTCATGCGAATTATATTTTCGTTGTCATTTTTAAAGGTTTGTTGATTTTGCACTGAATTATGCATTTGATACTTGAATACTGTTCAAGGAACTTTGTACTTTTTCATTAAAAGTTATTTCCTATATAATTTATAATTTTGTTTCTTTGTTAAAGAGTTTTGTTTGCTTGCATGTCTTGTGTATGTGTGCTATATAAATATTTTGTCAGGCACATGAACTAAGGCACGACAGGAACACAGCTAATCCATATTTCTTATTTATATATATATAAGTTTTATTGGTTTTATGATTTGAGGTTGGTGCATCTGATTAACCAGGATATAGTAACCATGTTTATCTGATAATAAACAAGTTTTTCATTTATTATTATTATTATTGAAACAGGAAAGCTATATTTATGAAGAAACAAAATTGAATTTCTTAATTTCGAAACATGCTCAGTTGTTCATATGAGTTAGACACAAAATATTTATTTTTATATGAATTTCACCAAACAAGACAAGAAAAGGGTCTTGTATCTTTATCAGTATTTAAACATTTATTGATTGTATGTTAGAATTATTTGAATACAGTTTTGAATAAATATTGCACGTAAATAAGGAAATGTCTTAAATTATAATACCAACACCCCTTACAGTTCATAATATCCTTATAATATCCCAGAATCACCCATTATTTAAACCCCTTCCTATGTTATTCATTAACCCTAAAAGTAACAAATATTACAATTATTCATACATTACATAGCCGTTTAAAGTGTGAATTATATTTTATTTACATGAATTCTAAGTGAAAACCTTCAAAAAATGTGAAGTCAAAACATTTCCTACAAAAGCTTTTATTGGTTCGGAATAATATTCAAAATACACTAATAATGTTGTAATTATAGGCTTCAGTTTATACAATGTAAAAAATGTGAGAACAACAAACGTCGGTAATATAAGGCTCAAAGAAAAATAATTTTCAAAAATCTATGTTAAAGTTTCCTTATTTTTTACATTCTTAGGTAACTCATTTAGGTCTTTCCGATATGATGTTATTGCTGTTATAAAGTTATCGAGCATTAAAATTGATCAGCTTTTCGTTCCAGTAATACTTTCCAATACATTTAAGTATATATAGTTTATATTTTAACTTTACACTATTGTACAGGCTTGTTAGGACGAGAAAAGTTAATATTTGTTCTGTAATAATATTACTTAAACAGATAGAAAATATATATCGTGCTCAAACTCAGAGGTATATTATCAGTTATTTTTATTTTAAAAAATTCAAGACTTTTAGCTAGAGAATACCGTAGCTACTAATTTTCTGTTGGTGAACGTTATTTACACACAGAGTAAAATTTTCAGAACACACAGTCTACCGGGAAGTCAAGTCGCCTAGTTTACATATTGGCAAGAATTACACTAATAATGGAAATATTTTTGAAAACTCTCATTCTTAGCTCACTCAGTAAAGCTTTCCATAAAAAAAAAGGTAGTATAATAATTCTAATACTTTGTTATTTGTAGATTGCTCCTGATGAGTCTTTTCGCTCAGTGACATTGTAACCCCTTAATAGGACAATTTAGGAGTAAATAAGTTCGATATATTCAGCCCCCCAGTGGCAGCGGCATGTCTACGGACTTGCAACGCTAGAATCCGGGTTTCGATGTTTGCATGTATATTTATTGATATAGAATAATTCAATATTCTGTATCTTAAGCCTTATCTGAGTGATTGATGTCATTTGTTACTGTTTATACAGCCGTGGTCCTTTATCATCTTTCATTTGCGAAAGCGTACTTTGGGCTTTTCTTGTTTAAACCGCAGTTCTGAGCTTATTGTCGCGTTTATATTACTAATTCGTGTCGGCTAATGTTTTTCATAGTAAACCTTGAGCGTTAAGTCTAGCTGAAAAGCCCGATTGCCTCAATCAACTCTTTACAGCGAAAAAGTTTACGGGCATGTTTTTATGGATAAACGTAATCACCAAGCAACATTCTTCACTTAAATCATACAAGTCTCCAGTATTTGGCATTTTTAAAAGTATATATACCTAGACTGGTGAAAGCTAACACAAATAGAAACTGTCTTTATCAGCTAGTGTAGGTACTGGTTCTGTCGCTGTATTCTGACTTGTTACGTTCAACTTAGGATTTATTAACAGTTTTCAATATTACATATTGAGCTTGTGATTAAAACCCAATTATTATATAGGTGTTTACCATAGTATTAAAATCGAGCAATATGTTATTTTATAGTTATTCATTGAAAAATTTAAGTTGTTTTAATATTAAAAAAATTCAAAGTTATTTTTATAGTGTTAAAGTATTTATTTGCTATAGTTTTACGAGTGGTGTTTCTCAATATTAATATTGTCAATATGTATAGTTAAAATGTGTAAGCAATACTTTGTCGTTACAAACCTTTTGTTCGCAATTCCTTACAACCAATAACACTACAAATTCAGTGACAGGCCACAAATGTATTTATAATAGACTATGTATATAGTACATATGTTTACGCTATTCAGAATCCAACGTATGTTAACGCATAATTTAAAATTACAATCCATTACCTAGTTTTATTACAAATGCGACACTTGACACAAATAAATAGTAGAAAAACAAAACAAAAACAGCTTAATTTCCTTGGTCGTAACACACTACATATATTTCATGGTTTATGTAACTTTGACACAAGGTCTTTAATAAAGTCAGGTTGTTAACCACCAAGATAGATATTTTAGAAGTTGTACGATCTAATATTCGTTTGATGCTGCTTTACAAAATTGTGGCACCCGACAACCATTAAATCCTGTTGAGGATAGCAATACATCAAGACAACTTTCATCAATGTCAAGTTGAAGTTTTATCACTTTCTTCTTTTGTTTCCCGAACGTTTGCAAGCGTATTTAATAAAACAAGTGTCTTTTGATGTTTCTCCAACTGCCATAGCTTCTTGTAGGGAATGCAGCAATTTTTCGTACTTGGCACTCTCCACAGAAAACAGCCTGGATAGGTAAAAACAAATGATACAATAAATATCATACTTCTAAATCTATAACTAGCTATTGTGACTATCTATTTTTTTTCACAATCTAATGCTACGATTTCTTGTAAATGTGTATATAGTAAAGCGTAAATTGTTTCTATCATACAAATATATATATATACCATTAAATTTCATTTTGATACTTACAAAAGGTGGAGATTACATGAAATTTCGTGATTAAGATCTAACTTACACACAAAATAGAAATTTATTTCATGATTAAAATGACACTATTTTGTCTTCTATTTATAAAGAGCTAATTACTTGTATTTTTAGTAAAAAAATAGTTGTATAAAAACATGTTAATACCATTTACAGTTACAAAATCTTTTCGAGCAAATATAATAAAAATCGAATTTATTGAGAACATACAAAATACAGGAATGAAAATTTTACAGAACATGGAGAGGACTAAGAATGGGTCATATTTGTGTAATTTTGAATCTTACAACTCTGATACATAATGTGATGCGTATTAAACAGACCGTTTAATCAGTATGATTGTTAGTTACTCTAAGAATACTTAAGCTTTAAATTACCATTTGATGTTTCTTAGGAACTTCATTGCCATCTTTCCACCAGCAATATACGCACGGGCAGTGGAAGGGTGATCACAAGCTAGCCGGTTTAAACAGCTGTACTGGTCAGTATTTACTGACTTCAAGTACGTCGTCATCCATTCTAGATCTTCTGTTGATGAGGGTAACTTGGTAAGATTCAATCCCAATTCATCCAATTTTCGAGCTCCGAGCCCTCCTCCGAAACCAAACTGTGAAAGACCAGCTCCTCCTACTCCCGCAGCCAAACCAGTTCCCAAGCCCCCGAAACCAATAACTCCGATACCAAGAAGGAAGAGCTTTATGAGGAAAATTATGATAAGGTTTGTAATGTTTAGACTGAGCACTTGAGATGTGGTGATCTGTCGAACAGAAGGTCTATCTGCTCGAAATAGCATGTTGATTTTTTGAGAAGGTTCGGATCCCTTGTGTTCAGAGGTGCAGTATACGCTCACTCCGCATATTATTATTAGAAAAACAAGGTGTTGTGGCAATGCCATCCTCTACATAGAGTTAAAGATCAGTTCATTAGAAACAAATCTAAATTTCACATCTGTGATAAATAAATAAATTATTAGTAAAATAAGGTATTGTGGCAATGCCATTCTCTGTGGAGCGTTAAATACCAGTTCATTAGAAACACTTAAATTTCACAACATTAACAAATAATTTCTTTTACTCAATGATACAGTTGATTGTAGTCTATCGCTTTATAATCGGGGTTATTAAGCATAAAATCTGAATACTTGTCAAGCACAAATATTAACATTTGTACAATGTGTTTTACTGAGCATTAAGCAATATTAGGTTACCGAATGTAGAAATATATATGTATCAGAAACTTGTACGTTACGAACATTTTTGAACAGAGTGAATTTAAAAGATTTAGTGAAATACCAGGATTACATATAATATTCACCGACCTGTTCTGCTGTTGTGGTAACGTAAGGACTTCTACTGCAGCGATAACGTCTGATTATTAATACCAGGTAAGCACCACACAGAGATACTAACGCTTTTCTTATATATACTTTTACACACGCGTGTCGATGTTTCCGTTTCCATAATCACAAGTCTTTCAGCCAATAAAACTCTACGACCCATGTACGTCAACATGACCTCCAAGTTTCTAAACTAATAGTTGTGTATTTTTGAGTGTGTTTATTCAACTTGTTTTTCTTTTGAGAACATGCCAGGTTTTTAATTATCCTATTCTTCCTGGATAGTTTAACGTTAAGTTCCGTATTGTTATTTGAGGCGTGTGTGATTACGGGTTTTCGAAACAATACTTTTTGTAATTCAAACAACTTACCAGTAACTTTTATGGAGCTTGTGATTTGACGCTTGACTAATCCGTGTTAGTAGCGTGTTGTGCTGTTTAATTAATAGGGCTGGCAACACTATTCCATTGATATCAAGAGCTGGAACCAAAAAACAAATCCAACTTATTACTATTTCACTGTGTTTGTTCTAACATGTTAATTTTATTAGCAAATAGGCCACAAGTGACAATGTGATAACAGTGCTAGTCTGTTATGAAATGAGAGCTTAACTGCTCTAGGTCACTAACTCTAAACAGGATATTCAGATCGATAGGGCCATTTTCTCATAACTTTCATTTGTTTCCAGTCGAGTGTAGACGGATCTTTTTAATTAATAAGCGGATCTTTTAGTATAATAGACAAAGAATAAGTATAAGCTTTCTGATAATTGAACACAACAATTTTCCATACACAATGTAATAAAAAGCCAAGAACTGAACCCGAGAATATTTTGAGATGTAAGATTGACGTACAGTGAGGTGTATATTTTTCTGCCATGTGGTTCATTAACTGTACAATATGTGTGACCAGCCGGGATAAACATACACGTGTGAACTCGTTCAAATTTTATGTAAACTTGGCAAAAGGGCAAGGTTACAGTAAAATATTTTAAATTTTGTGAATACCGACTTCCTGTCAACGCTGCGAAGTTCAAATGTGTCATGTTCCATATATTTAAGATGCATAGAATTAGAGACTAATTAAGAAATATAAACTAGGCTTAGCCGCTTTAATAACTCATCATCACGAAGCCTGTAAAGAGAAAGGTTCAATTATCTTATTGATCTGCAACTATAAAGCTTTTCAAACTAAATTTTAACTCACTTTTCTTAGTATTTTAACTTAGCTATACTTTGTATGTCAACTGGTTACGATTTGTTTGTTTGTTATGAATTTCGCCCAAAGCTACACGAGGGCTATCTGTGCAAGCCGTCCCTAATTTAGCAGTGTAAGACTAGATTTACGTTTAGTTAATAATTATCCACTGCTCTTATTAGAAATATAACTTAATTTTATTCAATTACTTTACATTTTATTTGCTCCAAGGAACTCCAAATTTCGGAAATTATGACTAAATACTTGAAAACAGATTTTATATCAATAAACGATTATGAATTGTAAACTGGTAATAATGGAGATCAAACAAGAAGATAAAAAATTATTTAAATAAAATGATATCATATAGACAACTACCGACAAGAGACTAGTGCTAAATCTATTATGTTGATCAGGGTGTCTTTTGAGGACTCAACGGTAAACTTCAAGGCTTAAAACGTTAAAATTCGCGGTTCGGTTCCCGAGGTTTGTACATATCATATAGCCTATTATGCAGGTTTACACTTAAGCAATAAATACAAACAACTGATTAAGCTACTTACAGTTTCCCTTAAAGAATTAGTTGGATGAAAACACTATATTTTGTTCCTGTCTCTTAGGGCGAAACAAATGTAGTTTGTAATATGAAAAAACAAAACAAATCCTTAACAGCGTGATAACATCTCTAAATAAAAATAAACAGTTAAAATGCTGACTCAGTAATATACTGTCAATTAAAAATGTGAAATGTTCAAACGACCCATGACATATCAGACCTTTGATTGATTAGGTAAACCATCAGTTTATAATTTCAAATATCGGTGTGTATACCTCTTTATCTATATAATGCTTTATTTAAAAAAGTTCGCCCTATTACTTTGTAACATGCTTTATAAAAAGTAAATTACTGCACAGTATGCTCTTTTTTGTAGTTTATTAAACCAATATTCAGTATTTTTACTTTTTCAAGTTGTATTCTTCCACATAATAACAGTTGACACATAAGTTTTAATTACATCTGTAAATTAATATATAAAATAAGTAATTTAGCCATAGAGTAAACTATATATATATATATACTGAAAGTGCATTATTTTTAAGAATAGACATTTGTCAAGCGAAATGCCAAAACGTAGAAATTTATAACACGAGCTTATTTATATTATAGACGATGTCAGCCTAGTACAAAATAATCAGAGGTATTAGGAATTGAAAATTATTTACAAAAAGATATTGATAATAAAATTCGAACTTTCCAGACAAATGTTCCTTAGTTGTGTGAAGATGGAAATGTTCCTTAGTTGTGTGAAGATGGAAATGTTCCGTTTCTTATAGTATAGGTAACCAAATGTTTATATATATACATATATATATTGTTTGTAAAATATTAGTATCTTTAAGCTTAGTCATACTTATTTGAACTTAACATTATTATGTTCCTATCTTACTAACCACTACACAGCTAAGGTAATATTTCTTCATTTGATATTGACTACTTCGTATTCTCTAATGTTTGTTTTAAGTTTTTTCTGAACATCTGTAAGAAGTAGATAGCTAGTTAATTTTTGTCCACATCAAAAACGCGATTAAAAAACAAAACAAATAAATGAATTGTAGCTGATATCTAATTTTTACATAAAAATTCGCATTTTTGACTCGTGGGTCACTTACAGTGAAAGTGTGGAGCACGATTTTACAAATGGCCATAATTAGGACACTATATTGTGAAAATAGTTACATTTTATTGTTTTTCTTGAAAGGGTAAACAAAATTTTAGTGTTTACTTAACTCTTGAGTAAGGTTAATCAACAAGCATATCATGTTTTTAAAGGGTTAGCTTAAGTGATTGCTGCATCACTATATTTTCTTTAGATTATACCATCAAAACGTGTAATAGTGATTTGACTAGTAGAGTGTGTTACCCTGTGAACTCAAAACTCACAAAAATGTGGGGTGGAAGGTGACATCTGAACTAGATATTATTCATCTATAAGTGGACAAAATAAAGATTATATACATATATATTATTTTATTTTTGAGCATATTTGATTATACACAATACTCATAATCATGATATAACAGATTTGTAACTACAATCTTTCTCTTATACACTACCGGCATTTGTGTTTAAATTTTTTTTAATTATAATAAATCATTAAAAATAACGTTTTATATTTACACAATAAAAACTTTATTGAAGCCATACGGCTTCCACCTTAAAATATCACTCTACAAGTCCATGTTTCGACGTGATCTACGTCATCCTCAGGAGTAACTTACAATACTATTTTATACTTTCTCCCTTGTCGCATTACTTCATTGTTATTTACATATTTCCTTAGTGTAACTAAAAAAATAAAATAAAAATTATAATGTATCTTGCCATATATCAAAGTATTGACTTGTAGGTCCTTCATCTCTGTTTAATACTTGTTTTCGTTTTTGATCTTTCATTATTTCTAATGCTTCTCTAATATTTAATGATATAAAACTTCAAGGCTGAGCTAAAACTAAAGTTTTTCCCAATAATATTGTATGTTGGGTAGTTTTTACATGTTGGGCTATAGCTGAAATTTCTATTTTATTATTCTTATGTAACTTTTGTGTTCTTGCAATTTATATTTTAAATTTCTTGACCAATAAAAACACTACCACATTCACATTCTATCTTGTATATACCTGTCTTATCTGTTAATTATATTCTGTCTTTAGCATTCCCTATCACATCTTTTATCTTATTTATTGGTTTAAAGATAAGGTAAAAATTCTGATACTTTTTAAATGCTTGTTACTATGACTTGTTAAACCTGGAACGTAAGGTAAACTTAGAGTTTCTTTTTTTAATAAACAAATTTTAATGTGGTATCTTTAACGGAATTTACATTTTTATTAACTTCTCAAATGCTTTGTCTACTATATTTGGATCAAATCCTCTATCAATAGCTATATACTTAATTAATAACAATTCGTTATTTCAATCTTCCTGTCTTGAACATATTTTTAAAGCTCTATAAACATACGTATAAAATGCTGATATTTTTTGGGTTTTTATATGACATGATTCTTTGTGTGGCGGCATAACAACAGCAAAAGGTTTTCTATAAACTGATGTTTCTAAGTTACCTTTCGCTTCTTTCCTAACTAATACGTCTAAGAAATTAATGCTATTATTATCTTCAATTTCACACGTTTGTTTGAAGTTAAGCACAAAGCTACACAATGGGCTATCTGTGCTCTGCCCACCACGAGTATCGAAACCCGATTTATAGCGCTGTAAGTCCGCAGACATACCGCTGTACCACTGGGGGGCAATTTCACACGTGAATTGAATTGCTGGTTCTTTACTATCTAAATGAATAAAAAATATTGTAGTTTGCTGTTGCCATACCACGAATGTGTCATCTACATATTGTTACGTCTCCGTTCG
>NW_013667642.1:189953-198726 GCF_000517525.1 Limulus polyphemus
ACGCAACAATATCTTATCCAAACTTCTGGCTTAAATTTAGCGTTATTTAAAGCTTCATTTTCAAAACTATCCATATAAAAGCCACATAACAATGGCGACAAGGGGGATTCCATAGATAAACCCTCTTTCTGTTTATAACGATTTTGATTAACTTGGAAAAATGGATTATCTACACATACTCTTGTTAATTTCAACTGTTTTCTATTAATTTATTCTCAAAACATCTAATCACGTCATCTAATGGTGTTTTAGTAAACAACGATATTACATCAAATGATAACAGTAAGTCTTCCTTTTCTAATTTTAGGTTTTTAATCTTCTCTACAAATTCTATAGAATTTTTGACTGTATATTTGTTCTTATTTCTCAAAACAGAATACTTTCGTTTTATAAATTTTGCTATTTCATTAGATGATGAACCTATATTTGATAGAATGGGCCTAAAACTGTTATTATTTTTATGTATTTTTGGTAATACGTAAAACCTTGGTGCAATAATTCTACTTGGTACTAAAAATTTTTTTTCTCTCTTCAGGAGTTAAAATGAGGCTATTCTTAACATTAGTTTTTACGTTTTCATGATATTTGTTTATTCTTAAGCTTTTCATATACGTACTTTATTTCAATATGTCTTCTACCCCCTTGTCATAATCACCTTTGTTAAGTATTATGGTTTGTCCTCCTCTTTCTGCTTTAAGAACGATTATATTACTATTTTCTTTTATTGATTTTATAATCAACATTTCGTTTACTATAGTTCGGTTTGAATTTTTTAATAATTTTATGACATTCTATTCTAACAGTCTTTACGTCATTAGGACTTCTTACTTTACTTAACCCAGTTTCAATATTTGTTATAATTTCTTCCTTACTATAACTTGTTAACCTACATGCAAACCCAAGCTTTTTTCTAACACTTCCTGTTGTTTAGTATTTAACGTTTCATTCGAATTATTAACTATTTTAGGATTCTCTAAAATATTCTTATATTTTTCTGGTAATGTTCTTAACTTACTTTGATTTCCTTTTTCTATTAACTTATAAAATTTATGATATAATTTTATCTTATATTTATCAATGTCTTTCTTCGTACGAATCCAATAGGAAATTTCTCATTCTAACCAGTTTTGCCCATTTTCTTTTGCTGCCGACAAATGTAATTGATACACTTTGTACTCTAGGTCTGCTATGAAACTTCTTTTTGTTGTATCATAGTCCTCAATATTTGTTGCTTAATCTTGTGTAAACAGTGGCCGATTTTCTTTCATGTTACTTTTTACTTGTATAAACTTTGAGTTGGTGCTATTTCTTTTGCATTTCACCAAAAAAGTTAATTAAAGTATCTTCCTTTTCAACTTACTCCTGTCTTATAAATGTTTTCGTTGTAAATCCTGTTGCAGTTTTTTCCCATATTCCTTTCCTCAAAGACAGGTGGTATTCCAGATCTACTAAAAAATTTCTTTTTGGTGTATTGTAATCTACTCTATCTGTTGATTGAACCTATATGGATAATTTTGAAAATGAAGCTTTAAAGAACGCTAAATTTAAACCAGAAGTTTGGATGAGATATGTAGATGACATATTCGTGGTGTGGTGCCATGGCAACAGTAAGCCACAAGAATTTTCTAGTTATTTGAATAGTAAAGAACCATCAATTCAATTCACGTATGGAATTGAAGAAATAATAGTTTACATTTTCTGGACGTACTAGTCAAAAAAGAAATAGATGGTAACTTGGAAACATCAGTTTATAGAAAACCTTTTGTTGTTGTTATGCCACCACACCAGGAATCTCATCATATAAAAGCACAAAATATTACTGAATTTTATACATATGTTTATAGAGCTTTAAAAATATGTTCAAGACAGGACTTAAATAACGAATTGTTATTAAATAAGTATATAGCTATTGATAGAGGATTTGATCCAAATATAGTAGACAAAGCATTTGAGAAGTTTAACAAAAATGTAAATTCCGTTAAAGATATCACATTAAAATTTGTTTATTAAGAAAAAGATACTTTAAGTTTACCTTACGTTCCATGTTTAACAAGTCAATTATATAAAGTATTCAAAAAGTATCAGAATTTTTACTCTATCTTCAAACCAATAAATAAGATGTGATCGGGAATGCTAAAGGCAGAATAGAATTAACAGATAAGACAGGTATATACAAGATAGAATGTGAATGTGGTAGTGTTTATATTGGTCAATTACACTAAGGAAATATGTAAATAACAGTGAAGTAAGGGGGAATATATAAAATAGTATTGTAAGTTACTCCTGAGGATGAAGTAGATCATGTCGAAACATGTACTTGCAGAGTGATATTTTATAGTGGAAGCCGTATGGCTTCAATAAAGTTTTTATTGTGTAAACATAAAACGTTGTATTTAATTATTTATTATAATTTAAAAAATCTTTCTCTTGTCTGTTCACATGGGCTGGGCTTAGGGATACAAAGTAATAACTACTAAATGCTATTGATGAAAATATCAAGTTGACTGAGTTTACAATACTTGTAGATATTACTTGACTGTCTAGTGAAGTAAAATTCTTTGATGATCCACTCTGGATGTCTTGTATTAGTTATAATAAAGTTAGGACATTTTTTATGAATGTTGTCCATTATGAAAGACATAGTAATATGAAATATGTTCTTTAAAATGCAAATTTACAATAATATAAAAACAAACAATACAATAAAAGACAATTCAAAATAATCAACAATATAGTAAAATTCAGTTTTTAAATTAAAAATAAAATTGTAAACTATACGAAAAGTAATTCACAAACAAATTTTTATACAAGTTGAGAAAAACAAAATATGAATGAGTGAAGTTTATGACATAGAGATCATTCATAAAAAGATTAATATTCATGCAAGAAAAAACATTTGTATCATTAAATTAAAAATTGATTAAAATCACATAACAATTAACAAATACAATAAAAAAACTTCCTATTTTAACAAAACAAATGCAAGTTTCAAATAAATACAACTAATTCATTAAGGAAATAAAAAAACAGTAATCATATCAATATTTTTAGATTATTTTTGTAAAATATAGTATTATGCATATAATCTAAAATATATATATAATTTCTATGGATTATTGCCAGATCATTTGAAAATTGAAATTTTGACAATTGAAAAATATATAGATTAAGTCATAAATATCTAAATAAATCTGGTCTGCTTTTATATTAATACTAGTTATTCTGATAAAATAACTCATTTTTCATAAAATAATAAATTCAAGATACAGTCCTTACTATATGTTTGTTTTTAATTTTAGAACTATTATCAGATATAAGAAAATCAAATGATGACATGAAAGAGTAACAAAAAATATGATAAACAAATGACAAATACTTATCATTTCACATTTGTTATGAAACTTTATGATTATATTTTATTATTTGAGAAATGAGGATGAGTCATTTTGATTTTTTTTCTGCAAGAATGGGAAGTCTTTTTATAAAGATAGGTCCTGTGGTGATACACATTTGGAATTGGACCATTCTTCAGCAAAAGATATTTTACGATTACTTTCTGCATGATCTTTCCTATCCAGTTGTTTTGCTGTTGAATAATGTGGAAGTCTGATAACATTCTTTTGATACATTTCTAAAAATACAGCCTTACTGTTGTGAGAAGTTTTTTGGCATCTAGAAACAACGCAATGTAAAGTTTTTGATACATTTGCTTCAGTATTGTAAGTCCTTTATGGACTGTTGTAGGCTTTATACCAAGCCAAGTGAATATTTAAAACTCTGTATGTTTGAGATAACAATTCTTGTTGGCTTTTAACAATCTTAAAAAAACCTGTTTGGTTACTGCATGTTATAAATTTCGTCATTCAGTTACTACTGTGTTTAGACGAGTGTACTTCATTGTTGAATTTTGTGGAGGAATAATCTTTGTCAATAATGAGATGTTCCACAGTCTATGTCCTTGGACAGTATTTTGTAACTATCCAGGCCCTGAATAAAAAAGAAATACATCATTAAATTTTCAGATGAAATGAAAGCATAAGAAATAGTTGGTCAACTGCCGGAGGCAGGATTTATTTGAGACTTTGGTACTGAAAGTTCAAATACTATTTCTATCATGAGTTACAATAAAGTATCTAGTTCCAAAATACTACCTAAAATCTGGTTTAGTTCATTTTTCATTGCTTCAGATAATTTGAAACCTCTCAATAACCTGAGCATTCAGTATTTATCAACACTTAGTGTCTTTGAGACAGAAAGTTATGGTTTACATTATCAAGACATTAAAATAAAGTAGGAAATTAGGGAATGGATGTACACAGAATGAATATTTTTTTAGTAATTTAAAGAAATGTAATATTAAAATTTTCATTCTCTCTTGTTTTTCCCCAAAACACTAATTACTGGCAATTTTGAAAGGGTCAGCATCCATTATTACTTTTTGAAGTGTTTCTATGAGAAAGCTTTTGAATTTGAACCTTGTAAGCTATTTCAATGAATTATAAAGAAAGTTGTATATGTAAACTTTTTATATCCTTACTCATTAAAGAAAGATATTTTCTTAAATCTAGATGAGATATATTTCAATTTCTACAACATCCTTTTGTGGCAATGATTCAGTCATTGTTGATGACTTGATGTTGATCTTTTTATTAACTTCATCATAAGGTGATATGAAATTAGTAATGGTCTTATCCATATGTGTGAAACGTTACTCTTATGAACAGTTTGAAAATTACAAAAATATAATTATTAATTTTATCAGGTTAAATGACCACAAATAAAAGGAAGATTCAAAAGCCAGCAGACAAGTACGGATAAACATGGCAGTTAACAAAAAACACTTCAGAGATAAATTTTGAATTACTGAACAGAAGGGAGGCACCCAGTCAGCAGCACCTGACATTATAAGGGTTTTGAACCAAATAAATGGTTTGACTCTCACTTTTACAAGGCACCCACACCTGAAGGTGTAAACTTTGAACCTTCTGATCCACTGCCTGATATCCTAACTACTATGCTATGTTCAGCCCAAAATGCATAGCATGATACATGTTGATAATAACAATTGAAAAAAATGAAACACTAGACTTAAAACACAAGTGATATGGTAAATTTTCAACTGATTATACCAGTCGCCTGATGTATAGGATACAAACAACCTTCATGGTGTAAAAAAGCACAATTTTACTATGTAGAATATTAAACAACGTCTCTACTAAATGTTGCAGAGCATTCCATCAGCAAAACTAGACCTACTGCTGCTCTAACAGATTTAACGGGTGACACCCAAAACCATTATCTCCCCAACTGTAGCAGTTGTACAGTTTTTGAACATTACCCCACACAAATTTCACAAGAACAGTAAACTGCACCTTCACTAACGTTACAACCTTAAGAAAGCTTTTCACATGTCTATAACAAATATAGACATTCTTGAAACTTTACAGTAGTTACCATGTGATATAGTTGAGGGCATAAGGCTACCATACAGTATCTACTGTAACTGATAGTTTATATCTCTCAAAAAAACTATATTATGTTGCTCAAACCATGCCTTAACCTTGATTTCTATTCTTAGCTAGGATAGGCATCTTTAACGAAATATTTTATCTCATAGATTGATAGTCATACATCTGTAGTCTTAAGGTGGCTTTTATTCAAACATATAAATTGATATATTATGATGATACTATATTCAACTTGAATACTTACAGCTTTTGGAGACTCTTCTTGTCTAAGTGTTTCCAAGTGACTGTCTTTTCTCAAAACTATATGCGATAGAAATGAAATGAACAGTTAAAATTACAAAAAAATCATTTGCTTCAATACTTTAATGCTATTTGAAACAAAAATAATATAGACATGTCAATACTTACATTTGCACTTTTAAAGGTGAATAAATTTGATAGTAATGAAGGAGTTCACAGGGTCAATATTTCTACTAAGTAAAATGAATGTTAATTCAGATATTTCCAGTGCCCTTTTTACCATTTGTTTTAAATCAGTTTATACAAGTTAAACTCGAAACTGTCCTAAGTATGCAAGTGGATATTTTGGCAGTTACCCTTATGAAACTTAACCAGAACTTTCAAGTAGTTATCAATGACCTAACAAAATCTCTAGATTCCTTTTACTTCAACCTTACTTTATTACACAAGTGATGGCCACATAATATTTGCATCATTTCAAAGAAAGTCTATCAATCTACTTAAAATTTATAAGATCTCTGTATGTATACTTTTCTTTTTAATCAGAAACCCACTTGTGAAATTTGATATCAAAATTAATACTCACAGCATATCTTATCAAATTGGTGTTACAGCTTTGTTTGGTTTAAGCAAAATAGCAGGATATGACTGTTACTCTTATAAAATACCCACAGCTGAAAATGTTTGGTGTGTACAGTGGCAACATGATACAAACCTTGGATCTTCCAAATCTCAGTCCACACATTAACTGCTAAATAAAAGTAGTGTCTGAGAGGAAATATGTGGTTTTAATATGTTTTATTTTGGATGCAAATACTTAAATATAATAAATAAGATTCTAAGTATAACCTTAAAAATAACAAAACACTATAAAAAAATGGTGGCCTTCTTACATTCTATACCAGAAACAGAAAATTCATCTTGCACAGATACTTACTGTGTTTATCTGGACTACAATTTATCAGTTTATATTCTCGATCTAGACAAAAGTTCATTTCTTGGCACAAATGTTCCACTGTCTTTTCCAAAAAACAACAATAACTTACAGCTCGACGGAGTTTCCAAATCTATAAAATAAAGTACAAGCACAAGTAATTAAAAAACAACAACAACAACAGAAAAAAGAAGTCTAGAATAATACTACACAGTCTGTAGACAAGTGGTTCCCAAACTGGCAACACCCTAACCCACTTACCTTGATTTGTGTGACATCCCTGCTGCCACGTGCAATATATATATATTTTTTTATGGTCTAAATTATTCCCCGTTTGATGACTCTTGCAACACCACTACCAACTTCACATAGCTTGGAAACCACCGCTATAAACCTCCATATATAGACTGAAACTGAAATACTGGCATAAAACTAAAAACAGCTATTAACTTGATGTCCTGGTAAATGTATCAACATAATAATATTTTGTCACCTTCTATATAATTTTACTAAAAAAACATTTCAAGATATATTTAGTCTTTCACCTTTTAACACTATTTGTACTATTAAATTCAACCTTAAGCTTCCTTTTGTGTGTGTGTACGAGCCTTTTCAGTCATGGATTTTTTTTAATCTCTTTTGGTTGTTCTAATCTTTACTTTTTCCCCCTCTCTATCCTCAATATTGGCTTAAATTACTTTGCTCTTATCTATTTTCCTTTGTCATTCCCTGATTTTTTTCTATAGCTTCACTAGATTTTGATATTATGCTAATACCATTTTGGCAGATGTATGATCATTGCTGAATTAAATTTAACCTTTACATCATTCATTATTATGTTTTCAGCATTTAGCAGTGTTTGATATTATGTTTTCAAAAAAGACTTTAAGAGATTTAATCTTTCCTATTACTTGTTTTCTAGCTTATACTAAAACATCTGTTTCTTTATTTTTCATTTCTCTTTATGATCTCTTGATCTGCAGCTAACTTATCTTAATCAAGTCTACCCTAACATAAAAAATAGGCAGAATTTACAGCCATCTTTAGATCTTTACTGAATGGTATTTCCTCAGGCCTATTCTTCTCTGGAGTTTAAAACTCCACTGCACTTTTAACATTCTCAAATTGTTAGTTATTGTTTCTTCTAGTTATAAACTCTCTCTTTCTTCGACCAACAACAGAGGCATCCCTAGGTGCCTAAAAGATTTAGGGTTCGAAACCATTTAAGTATGATATTGATCGTGTTTTTCTATTCTGATTTTTCAAGACACCTACTGGGGATTCGAGGCACTATCAAAGACAGTTGGGGCATGGGCCCTGTGCCTAGCAATGCCTCTGACTGATAAACTGAACTCCATATCAGCAATGTTATGATCTAAAGTTAGCATAGTTTTAACTACTTTTTTACTGAATAGCTTTTTAAGACTCTGTCCATTCTTAATACTAGAAACTTCCCAACAATAAAGATCAAACCTCATTTGCACATTTGGTTATGTAATGCCGTTGTCTGACTGTAGAAACCTCTTGCTGTGGCTGAAATTAACATATAACTCTAAACTGCTTTAACTGACATTGGTATGTCCTTCCCCTGTTCTATAGGACTCAAACTCACAAAGATATGTAATAATCTATTTTAGAAAGACCATTTTGCACCGAATCATTCAACAATTTTTTCAAGATGGATTATATCTAAAATTTCAATTTTTTGAACATCACAAGTTAGATTTTTCAGCTCTTTTTTGAATTCTGCCTCAGTTACTAATTATGTCTTTAATAATCTTGACAAATCTTCATCTCATAATACAGAACATACATGTTTGAAAAATGTGAAATAATAGAAGGTATTTTTACAACACAGTTTTAATGATCATGAAATGACAAACTGGGCTCTTGTTTCTTGCTTGTTTATTTTTAAATATATGGAGTTCTCTTTTAATACTCTGAAGTTATTCTACAAATTTCATGATGTCCTCTCACCAATCATCATCAGAACATGGCTATCTTACCTCTGTTTGTTACTGAAACATTTGTTTCAATAGCCAGATTAACAGAGATGAAAGTGTCCCTTTCCTAAAAATCCTGAAAATAATCGAAGCCAAGTAAGGGGGGTCCGGCACCCAAAATCCTGCAT
>NW_013667642.1:199252-205012 GCF_000517525.1 Limulus polyphemus
ATTCAACTGAGGCTAAACAGTTCACACTATTATGAAATTGATTAGATTCATTATTAAAACATTGCTAAAAGTAAAATTTGTATTCTCTAACACTTGTTATGTAAATATTTAAAGGTCCAAAAATCCATTTGCTTATTTCTCATCATATATACATACACATATATACACACACCGTGAAAAAACTTAAGTCCTGACCTTAAGAAAATTTGGGCAGAATATCCCCATAGGCGCTTGCCTGCTTGAAATTCCTCCTATCAATGGTCACAGTGAAAATCCAAAACATAATCACATAAGATACTACGGAGAGTTCTTAGTTCATTTGATCTATTATTGCTTCGGTAAACACCTTTGAATAGATAAGGCTCTTCAATTACTTCGCTAAATAGAAAGGTAAACAAAAGAATGACCGCGTTTTCTAAATCTCGTTCACATGACATGAAGTTTGCATTATAAGCATACAAGGTCTCGTATACGCCAACAAGCATTGAGATTGCATAAATGCTTATCTATGGCATGGAACACCAAAATCCGATAAATAATTTTAAAAAATGTGTTTCTCCGGAAAAAAACCGGGTGTTTTCAGGATTTTTTAGAAATATCCGGAAGACTTTCATTATTAGATTAAGTAGGAAGCACCTACAGTCCTCTTGGAAAGCTACATTGTACCTGAAGAATTGATGTTAATCTACATTTTTATCGTAACTATCTAAGCTCTTGACAAAACTCTGTGCATTGTGTGTGTAGATGTACTGCATGTTTCAATACCTGCACATCATTTCTGGTTAGATATTTCTACCTCTATGTGGCTTTTCAAGTATGATACAATAGTTTTGTTTACATCCAGACTGCAACAAGTTTTCCTGAAGTAAATTTATCATCTTTTACATTACTGAAAATGTAACTTGACAATGTTTCATCCCCAGCATGTCCAAAGAAACCTGACTTAAAATACTTCATGATGGGTAAATGACTAGTGCCTAATTCAGTTTTCACATTGATCATATTTGCAACTTGTCCTTGCATTGTTTATTTGAATGCAAGCTAGTAATTTCCTTTACAAGGTCATGCTTAACACGTGTTCTAATACCATCTCCTATACCATAGGATACCTTGGTTCTGCTACGTTCAGTCTTTTGCTATTAAAAAACCAGGAAACTTTGTTTGAAACGTGAAACCTATACCTTGATAATATCTAAAACCATAATTACTGGATGCTACCTTTGTTTTCCAATGAACATTAGCTTTTACACAGCATCTGAATGAAAAGTTCTACCTTTTTCTTGTGATTTGTAGTAGAAAGGCCATGTCCAGATGCATCAGTTGATTTAGCAACAGAAAGCTTTGTTTGGGATCATTTACTGATTGTTAGATCATTCTGAATTTCAGACAGTTTTTCTGTTACACATGTTGTAAGATCTGAAGCTTCTCAGAATTATGAAATCTAATGTCCAAATTACTAAAATTATAATATTCATGAAAATCACCCCTTTCTTCCATTACAACCAACACCCTCTAGCAGTATACTGCTACTACATATTGTTATTTGTGGCACTTTAATCATGTTTGTAAAACACATTACATGCATAGAAATATAGAAAATAACCTCATTTAAACACATCTAACTTTAAGTTACAATGGTGAATTAATACTTCAAACACAGTTTTTATTATTTTAGTTTTATAACTGATCTCTGTTTGAAGCAATGACTTTTGGGAACAAACATAAACTGACAATTACAACAGCTTCAAACAAAAAATAATTCCCAAACAGTAATTTGGCATCTGAAAATTAATTAAACGTTAATAAATATATGAAAATAATGTAGCTATCATTCAATAAAATCAAAGCTGTATGGCACAACAGAGAATTATAATATGTACAAGTTTCTTAATCAGGTACTATTGTGGTATCTAATATATAAAACTAAGTTTGTGTCTGTTTGTTCACACCTTTCAGCCATCTGTTCCTTATACATTTCCACATTTCTTGGTCAATCAATAACAAACTTGACACAGTGATATAGAATGACACGAGGAAGGTCATGAAGGGGGAGGGAGGCACTAATTTCATTTGGAAAAAACTATCAAATCAGCATAACTTGATACAGTTATACAGGATGAGATGAGGAAGGTCATGAGGGTGGGGGTTGACACCTCATATAATTTCATATTGATAGAATTAATAAAAACAGCATGTCTTTCTTTTCAGTGTTGGTACCTTTATGTATTTTTATTGCACTTTTAATGTTTAGTATGTTATGAAAACAAATAGAGGCAACATTTTCTATCCTTTGTTAAATTTTTTATTTCATCTGTTCAATGGACTGGTACTCCAGCTAGTATTCAGATAAAGCTATCCAGACATAAATGTACAAGCACACAATGAAGAAATCTTTATTTATACTCAAAAACAATCAAAATAATGTGTGTATAGGACAAAGAACAGAACCTTTATAGCTAACTCTCTATTTTCTCCCAACAACTCATACCAGTGTTTAATCAGAATTAGTTAGTTATGGGTTAAACTTGAGGAGGATATTAATATTTACAAAACAAAAAAGGTCTTAAAGTTATTTACCATACTGAAGGCTTGAGCTTGAGACAGAGAGAGATAACCAGGAGATGAGATCAATGTATTAAATGTACTAAATATTAATAAAATTATATTCTCAGGACGTGTGAACCACCTATGTTACTGTTGGTCAATCCCACTGAAACAATAGGGAGGCTGTAATGTATCCACTAACACTGGAAGATGCTGCTGTCAACATTCTTGTAAAACATTCAATATTACAGCAATATAACTCACTAGCAGAACAGGTGTTTTAGAAAATAACATGTACAGAATTAATGATAAATTCGGTAATAAATACTAAGATATCACAAGATAGAAATCCATGGTATATTCTTATACCACACTAACTTTCAAAACTATTACCCATCTGTTCAGATACTGTCAAACCAGCATAATGGTATTCTCAGGCAATAATGTAGTGGTGTATGCACTCATGACTTCCAGGACAGAAATGGCACACAACAATTATGTAGAGATCAACTTTTGACTGGTAATGGCTATTTCATGTGAGGCAGAATTTCATCTTTTAGAAGGCACTGCATAGAAACTTAAGAGATTAAGTGAAACTAGTGATGTTAAATGTAACTGTGCATTATACAGGACAATAATCCAAGAGACATCTTACTAATGACTTTGCTCCAAAACAGTTAGTTACACATTAGTATGAAGTGGCCTCAGCAGATGTGTAGTTGCTCAAAAAACTGCTTAAAATAGATAACCAAACAAAATAGCTGAAATAGGCATGATTTCAACCTATTTCAAGTAGAATGCATAGATAGATATTACAGAGAGAAAAACCAATGAGCATCTATGTTTGTTGGTAGAAAATTAGGAACATTTATTTACAGTTTACTAAAATGTTTTTTTTTTTATAAATAATTTTCTTCATGAAATTTGTACATCAAACTTGAAACTTATAATTCATAGTTGATTATTAAATCTCATTATTGGAACAAGGCTCTTCCAAAATATGAATGCTTCACAAGCATTATTTTCAGTTTTAGTTAGAAGCAACACTGTCAATAAGCAAAGTTTACCTTAGTTTTTTGTTCATTCTCATTTCCTGGAACGTAACTGCACAACTGTGATATCATCTTGTTTATCATTTGATGTCTCATTCTTAAAAAAAAGGAAGAAAAATGTTTACTTTCTGCATCAGAAAATGAACAGTGTTTCATACAAAAACATAAAATGTATAATTATAAAAACATTTATAAAATATGAACTTCCAAGTCTATCACATAAACGTACCATAAAAGTATCCCTTAACTGCTAAGGAAAAATTATTTTCAAATACTTAATAATTTTGTTTCTAGCAAGACATTATCAAATATTTTTATCGACTTTGAATTTTGTATCTCAATATCTAATCCAGCCAAATCTTTACAGTATTTTAATTCTACATAGATTTGTATTTTATACATGTTAGGAAAATTATACTTGTTGATGTAATATTTAATAATAAATCCCAAACAGTTGCAGTGAAATTTTTACCGTTCCTTATATCGATGGAGTAATATTGTTCCTAGATGCTTTTTTGTATTCCTTTTCTTTTCTGATCCAAGTTCATAAAACATAGAAGAACGTTTTGAACCTGACGCTGAAGAATGACACTAAATATAAAAAAATAATGAAGTTAAGTAAATAATTTTCTTTTCTTCATGAAATATTGAATGGGACTTATAATTTTAACTAAAGCTGTACAGTACACAGATTTATATAATCATTAATTACTAAGAATATTATTTATTAAGTATCAAAGCACAATCTGTCCTAGTATTTTCATAGAAATAACATTTGGTGTAAATAATACATCTGACTATAGATGACGATACTACAATCGAATATATATTACAGCTAAAAAAGTAAACATAGTAATGTAGTGGGAAGGTTTCACTTAACTAAATTATTTTGCACTAACACAAGTTAGGTTGTTGAAAAAGTAATTTTATACAACATTAAATTTACAAAAAAGTTCTCTGTTTAATACAATTATAACAAAGTAGATTAATCAGTAAACATTAAAACATTTGTAACCTTAAGCTTGAAATGTGAAATAATTTCTATAACTACATAAAGCAAGTGAACCTTGTAATAACGATATTTTTATTATGTAAATAAAAAAAAATCACTCTGACCTAACTACAATATTTAATGGATTATATGAGGTATCATTAAAAACACAATTCTCCCTAAACTTCTCATCAAACAATGTATCTGGTTCAGTTGCAGTTCTGGTTTCAACCACTCTGTTATACAATTATCTTTATTGTTTTCTAATTGTTATAACCTCTTATTTCACCTGTTCTTACTTTACTGAATTACAAGTGTTGTAACAACTTCAAACAGTACAGCCTTTATTTATCCACAGTTACATATCCTCTTCATAAAAATGTTCATTTGAAAAATAAAGAAGTTTTTCTATCTTTTATAACTATTATGTAGACATATATAGTTGATAAGACTTACATTCAATGTCCTCTGTGTTTCATACATAGTGTCTAAAAATTCTTCTCTGGTTCATTTGGAAATGTTATTAATAATAAAACTGGAAATGTTTCTTCTTCAAGTTGTTGGCATAAATGTTCATTAAAAAAGACTAATGCAGTTCAGAGTGACCCCTGAAGAAAGAAATCTCAGCATGTAAAGGTTACTGGGCTAAAATTATGTTCTCTTAATTAAATCATATAATTTATAAATCAAACATTTGATATTAATCACATAAGAAACAGAATATTCAAATTTTCATAACAGTAACAGAAAATAAAACTAAACCACAGTTTTCGCCATTGTTTACTACTGCTGCTACTCAGTACGAGGTATATTAAGAAATATACAAACCATTTTCCTGCCAATTTAAAATCAAGTTAATTTTGTTGCAACAAGCAATGAATAATGCTTAACAATAACGACTTTGAAGTTTGAAGACTACTGTAGATTGCTTTAATTATTAATTAAAACTAAAAGCGCTATTATCTTATTTCTTAAGACTTGAGTAGTTCTTTAAACTTTAGTAGTACGGAAGTTAATAATAATATAGATTTTTGTGTGGTTGTTGTTTAAACACAAAGGTTCAAAAAACGGGATATATATATGCTGTGTCAACCATCGGTTTAAAACTATTTTTCGTACAAAAAACACCATTGTTCATAATTATAGGATTTTGGCACTTGTGTATAAAGTTAA
>NW_013667642.1:205915-206923 GCF_000517525.1 Limulus polyphemus
TATTAATCAACATGAAAACGGTCTTAGTGCGATAATGTATAATTAGTTGTTTTTTAAAACACACATTAGTGTATTTGGAGATTTACTATAACGTCACTGTCAGTGGCTCAGGGTAAGTACGATGCTAAAACTCAGGTTTCGATGCCTGTGGTGGGCAGAGCACACATAGCTCATTATGTAGCATTGTGTTCAGCAACAACCATTCTAAGCTATCATAAAAAATACAACTGTCTTTGTTAGTGAAGAAAAAATTATCAACAATACTCATTATATTATTTTAATTTTTGTAAAGGTTTATTCCAAAGCAACACATTGATGCAGACTTCTTAAATAATTATTAGTATGTATAATAATTTACAACCTTTAAGTAGTTTTTAATTTAATATATCTTAGTGTTTTAGTTGATGAGGTCACCTGTAGTATTATTTATCATGTGACCTAGGTCAGAATTTTCCAATCGTTTTCGTAACACGACCCACCTGAACTTGAAAAAATTCTCGCGGCCCATTGCAGAAATTTTTAGAAATATGACACGTATGGCAAAATTATTTTATAATTGCTATGCTGGGTTCATGCACGTGACATAAGTTTATATTTTGCATTCTGCAAGGTATTATGTAGTTTGCATTATATTTTTGCTGTTTTTAATTTTTTTTTAGAATATTATCATCTAATCTTAATCCTTTTTGCGGCCCACCTCAAACTACTTTCCGGTCCACCAGTGGGCAGCGACCCACCCGTTGAGAAATATGACTTAGCGGTTTTTGGCATATCCCTGTTTATGGAAGATGGTAAGCTCTCGAATTTATATATTTATAAATGATTTTGATTTAATTTACTTTTACAGTTATTTGATGTTTATCCCAAATACTCTTGAATTTTAATGTGTAATAAATATTTTAAAAACTGCACTTACCTTTTATTTTCAAAATTTTTAAACGAGTACAGCTTCAACCATAATTATATTGAGTTGGAATTATCACAAATGCGAAGAAAAATTCGATGACG
>NW_013667642.1:207586-209022 GCF_000517525.1 Limulus polyphemus
TCCACCGTTGAAGTTGGTAATGTTTTCGTCCATGAGAATCCAGTGAAGTTAAACGATTTGTAATGTTCGAAATTTATAAATATTCTTGGTCGAATATTTTAAGTTTTCCGATTGATAAGCGTTCTAAAAATCACAATTATAGCTTCCAAAGTTTATAGCACATCAATTATAGCGCGTGGTGTTAGTTAGCGTATTTATAGCGTGGGAGCGTTTTCCAGAAACTTCAGTCTTATGTAACAATACTGGTTAAAGCATTTACATACACACACATATATTGTTGATTCTTACTCTCGAGAATCTTCTACAACTTTGGAGAATAGGCGGGAGTTGCCAACTCAATCTAAACAACGTAGATATTAAAATAAATACATAACAACAAATTTGTTACAAATCCTCCTTAGAGAATTGAAAATTGGCTTTAGACAATTTTTAACTAAGATATTATATATATATTGACAACATTACATTAAATATAATACATTATTCAAAAGATTATAAAACCTTCAATAATAATTACAGTATGTAAACACAACCAATACAAATCACCTTATGATCATAAAATTTTATAGTACATGAAAGTACATCAAAAAAAGTGTTATAAACTCTTATGACATGAATTATCTCCAAAACATATTCTCATAGTGATAAACTGCAATTTAACAGTCTAATGTTTTATTTTTGTGTGTGTGTTTTCTTTTTTCTTTCGTTCTTTCTCTCGATTTTTCTGTTTTTTTCTTTCTGTCTTTTTCTTTTTTCTTTGTCTTCTTTCTTTCTTTATGTCTTTTTCTTTCTGTCTTTCTGTTTTTCTTTCTGTCTGTCTTTTTCTTTCTCTGGTTAAGCGTTCCGACCCACTGACAGATATGACAAGCTTTGCAAAACAGATAAATTTCTTGCCTTATTTTGGCAAAAAGAAATATCTCATAATTGTTTCACCTGTTTTGTTGACACCTAAATGATATCTCATGGGAAGTTCATGGGCAACTTTCAGTATTTCTGAACGATATGCTTTGGAAACAACGACTTGATAAACAATAGCCCAATCCTCTGAAGCTAGCACATCTGGTGGTGTCCATTTCCCCAAAAGCACACCATTTTTGAAAAAAATAACAATTTGGAACTTTCTCCGGGTCATCTTTTGGGAGTGCATATTTAAATAATGAAGTGATCTGCAACTCTTTTTCTCGTTCAGTGATCAGTTTACTTTTAGTAAATGGAACTTCACTAGATGAATCAAATCCTTCATGTCCATTGTTGTCACTCACTGAGGTATTGTCAGTAGGACGATCATTCACAAGATCCCTGTCGGATCAAAAAATGTCTGAGACAAATGTATAATCTAATCCTCTGAATCCATGCTTATTATTTGTTTTTGGCTAAATTTCTTAGCCTGAGCTCGAGTCACAGAACACGAGGGCAACGCATGGAGATTTTCTTTA
>NW_013667642.1:209917-211414 GCF_000517525.1 Limulus polyphemus
AACGCATGGAGATTTTCTTTAACTACAACATCATCCTCAGATGAAACAGTGATCGGCTCACTAACCATCTTAATTTTGGCAACAACTTTTTCCCAACCGAATCGTTTCCCAACAACAATGATACATCCTTAATTGGTAGAGTAGGTCTTACCCACACAAGTGGTTCCGAAACTAGGTCTGATGCTAAATAAATATCATGAAGAGGAACATTAACAAAGCTACCCTCAATACCTTGAGTAATAACAGACTCACCAGTGATAGAACTCGAATCTAAAGGCAATATACTTTCTAACAACAAAGATTGAGTTGCTACAGTATCACGTAGAATATGTATGGGTACGGGATTGCCAGTGTCGTTTGTCAAAGACACAACCAACAGACATAAAAGGTCTAAATTCCTCCCTGATTACATCAGCCTTTATATCAGTGGCCACATCACCAACATTTGGTGATCTGGTGAAACTACGTCCTTATGCCTCCTGTTCTTTTTTCTTTTTCAAACACCAACAATCGGTCATAACATAACCAGGCTTTTTTACAAAAATGGCAGACAGGCCGTGTTTGTTTTAAAGAAGTTTTATCCTGACTGTCAAAAGATTTCGAACTAGAGGATGTGGATTTTTTAGAAGAATCCTCAAGTTTAGTGGATTGAACAGATACAGGTTTTGTTGAGATGGTAGGATTTTCTTTTTATGAAAAGTGGTTTTATGTGTTAAAGTATAGTCATCGGAAAGAATGGCTGCTTCCTGTAGTGTTTCAACTTTCTTTTCATCTACGTAAATTTTGAGATCGTCATGTGCACATGTTTAAATTCTTCAATTAGACATAATTGTCTTAGTTTGTCAAACTATCGCCAATATGTATAGAATTGCCCCATCAATCAAAATAAGCCTCTTTTTCGTGGGCAAAATCCATATAAGTTTAATTATTTTGCTTGCGATTACCTCTAAACTTTTGTCGATAAGCCTTGGTACTAACTCGTATGCTATGAGAATAGTTGCTTTAACCTTATCATAATTTGTATAATCTTCTAAAGAGAAAGCGGCGTAAGCTTTTTGTGCTTTACCAGTTAAGACACTTTGTAATAATAATGATCACTTTTCGGTGGGCCATTCCATGGTTTGGGCAACCTTCTCAAAATGTTGGAAATATTTATCAACTTCATTTTCATTGAACGGTGGTACTTTAATATATCAATTAAGTTCAAAGTTGTCATTTTGACGATCAGTGTTGAATCTAATTTCCATTTCTTTCAGCCTAATTTCTTTTTCGGCTTCAATGCGAGCTTTTTCGGCCTCGAGACGTTTATTTTCTCTTTCAGCTTCAATACGGGTTTGTTCTTTCTCTTTCTCGGCTTCACTTCGAGCTCGAGTTGTTTGAGTTTTAGCTGGATTTCTAATTTATCTTTATCACCCAACCCCGATTGGCTAGTAGGGACACTGGAGTATTCCTCTAATGCTTCCTCAGGCAACAAATCATCATCAACTAGTATTTCGA
>NW_013667642.1:212434-220289 GCF_000517525.1 Limulus polyphemus
GTTGGCTGAGCTTGTAATAGCTTAACTTCTTTTGGTAAGTTAATTCTGTAGATTTTAATATTATCAAACTTGTAAACCAGTTAAAATAATAGAAAATCCTTGAATTCAAATTTGGATTTTGAAATCAGCAAAGTCAAACTTTGACTTTGTGAAGCGTTTCCAAATGTATTGTTTACAAGAGTCTTGAGAATCTGGCATACAATCGAAATATCCTGTTCATAATTTACATGTGTCTCATTTGATGGGAAATACACTTGAAAGGTTTACATTTAACTCACGACACACTTTGTGTATCCACAGGCTATCTTTAGTACAGAGCATTTCTTTTTTTGGCTGCACTTTCCAAGATGTTGAACTCGTTGGGTGTAATATTAATCTCATATTCTTGTAAACAATGATGGAGAATGGTTTGTGCCATAGCACGAGAAAGGTGGGTATAGACATAAGCAATAAGAAGTTTCAACCATGGAGTAAGGATAGAAGCAAGTAACTCCTGTCTAGTAGAATATATATGTGTGAAATATACACCTTGTATTGGGACTGATGTAAAGGCTCTGTTCAAGTATTGTAACAAGAGACTGCTTATCTAGAACATAAAAAATTAACTAGATCCAATTTATTATCAACTAAAGATACTCAGAATAAACCAGAGTTTTTGGCTAATATGTTCTGTTGGGGTAAATACATAAATATTCACCCCAAACCAGTATCCGACGAATGTTATCAGTCTCAATCTCAGATCGTCACCTAACCAATATAAGTATGAAAAAACAAGTCTTTCCAAAAAAGAAATTAAGTACACGGATTGTCAGAGGTTCACAGAGATCAGTAACATGGTCTGAAGTACGAAAGATACATCTTAAAAAAGAGGTCTCCAGGATAAGGAGGTCATAATATAGGAAATGATTCAAATAATTACAAAACAGTTTTGTATCAGATAGGAAAATGTTTTAAAGGTTCTGTGAGTGGTTCAGCACTACTTCATACTTTACGAGAGATATATTAAAGAGGTAGCTAGTAAAAAATACACATAAGACCTGATAGAATTGTGATAAGGGATAAGCCGTATATCTCATTAGCCACTTGAGAAAAGCCATTCACTTGGCTTAAAGAATACCAATATTAGGTATTTGAAAAAAGTGACAAGCAGATCTGATGAATCACCAGAGGCAAAGCGGGTAATGGAAATGCATAAAAAACAAACTTTACCAGTCCTACGTGAAGGCAGTCACAACTAGAAAAAAAGGGGTTCAGAACTGGAGGCCAGGGTATCTGGCATATCTTCCGAAAATCCTGAGATTGAAGGGTCCACTCCTTCAGTAAAATTATGTTCAGATGAAAAAGTTGATCTAGAAAATTTATGATGCTTGTAATGTGAGATTATATTGTGAAATTGACCACTTGCATGCTCAGAAGAAGAGTTTCAGTGTTTGTAAACGCAGAATGTGGTCACACGTTCTCCTTCCTTTTTGAAATAAGCCACTGCTGAGTAGTGGTGAAATTGACTAAAATTTCTATCCTGTTGATTACAATTAAATATTATAGCGGGCGTTGTGAATTGCCATGGCCTACTTGACAGTGATGTGCATTTCATTCTTTGTTAAAAACCAAGCACCCTAAACTCGTTCATTGTACAACATGGCTGCCAAACCATAGAATATATTAAAACCTAGTGGCGTTACACAGATGGCTATATCCTGAGTAATCCAGTCCTTGTCCAACCAATACTTATTTAAAGAGTCAAGGGCATAAAGAGACAATGCAACAACATATTTTTTTCATAAATGAGCAATTAATAGCTCAGCATATGAGCAACAAAGACCAGGATTTCGATAAATGATTAGACAAGATACTTAAAAGGAATGTATTCTTGTAAAAGAAGATCCTTTTGCAACTGTAATCTCCACAAACATATAAAAGGTCTGAACCCTGTCCCAATATGATGTTTATGAGGACTCTCAGGTGAGTGATGTACAGAGATGAAGTAAATAAAAAATTATTTAATACTTTGATCATCTAGCCCACCAGCATAAATAAAATGAA
The DNA here is from genome assembly GCF_000517525.1 of Limulus polyphemus. NCBI lineage: Eukaryota > Metazoa > Arthropoda > Merostomata > Xiphosura > Limulidae > Limulus > Limulus polyphemus. Next base: position 214,478 of record NW_013667642.1, read on the forward strand.
TGTCTTCTGTATATCGCATAAGACATGTTCCTTGTAACAGTGTGAATAAGCCAATCGTCCATATAATTATGGAAGTTGATATCGAACTGGTAAAGTCAAGTTGCCAATGAATTCACAACCTGTTTAAGACATAATGAACTAAAGCCGGTCCAAAGGAAAGAAAGTCATAAAATTCTCTATCTGGTGATCGTGAATCTTGACAATAGTCTAGCAGCATTATGTCCACTGCAAAAAACTCCGTCATAAGGTTGTCATTTTCAAAGCACACCCCTACTCCCTGTAGGCTTTCCATAATTCACCTAGTATAGGAGCACGATAGTTTCCAGTGCCCGTTTCAACAGTCCAATTGCACAGGAATCTAAAGACAACGAATACAGAGACTTGACCTATGTGTTTTCATATGGAATCGCATGAATACCCAACAACTTGAGGTGCGCGACGATAGAAAGGATGTATCATGGAAGGAACTTGTGTGTACGTGCCTTGTTTCAGTTTTCCAGACAAAGATCCTACTTGATTATGTTGCGTAATGTTGCCTGGGACACATGAACGACTTTTGCCACTGACGTTTATGTTCATGGATTCTCAACTCTTACAAGATGTCGCATTGTGTTTATCCCAATTGGGGAACAGTTTGTTGCAGGTATCTTTTTTGGATGGTTCTGGTGTCCTAACTTAATTTACATTCTTTTGTTTCTCCATGCCATTAAGTACAAGGGATATTCCCGTCTAAAAAATTTTAAATCCTTGATCTGAACACATTATCACGATATAAGTGTATGGATACTTTGCGTTAAAAGGGCTGTTACATATGTTAGCAAAAAGCGATCAATATTTTTCGGAAGTATTGCACTACCTATGTAACGCTGAAGAATGCCAAAATGGAGTTCGGATACATTCCGTCCCACCGCGACTTTATATCACTGTGGTTGTCACGTAACATAGTCAGAATTGTTTAATATAACGTACGCAATCCTCTCTATAATACAATTGAATGTTGTTTTATACGTGCGAGTTGCTTGACTTTGTCGTGGTAAAAGCCTGAACACATACAAATACCTACCTATTAGATGTATAAGTATGTATACTGCTGTTTCAAATGCTTGTTTACATGACTTGTTTGTCATTTGTGTTAACATTAATAAGGAAATACAGTCGAATTCGTATCTAATTTCCAATTCTATGTCAAATATAAATGTATGACTTACTGGATAAACACGACGTTTATTTCCATTCCAGTTATATCTTCCAGGAACTTCATACTGTTGTGGTCTCTTTCAATATTTTCTTTTATAAACCCAATCTATTTGTAAAGTTGTGAAGCAAAACTTTGTTAAATCAAGTTGAAGAAAATTCACGTGTGTGTCAAAGCTAATTTCGTTGAATTAAATATGAAATCTAATGGAAACAATAAGATAAAACAAACATGTACAGTTAACGAAAAAGTATCCTGCTAAATAAACTTTTCTGTCTCTTGCCTGAAATAACTTTATTATGAAAAATAATTACAAGCTTTAGAATTATTAAAACTTAATACGTGCCTTTGACAAATACACTTGATATTCTCGTATAATATTATAGAGCGTCATTAAAAACATTACACAACCGTTTCTGAATACCCGATAATTGTGACACTACAGCTTTTTTTTTCTTTAGTGGTTTAGTGATTTAAAATCAAGTCAACTGAATTCTCCATTCAATTTATATAGAATACTGCAATTATTTCTCCTGGTTTTGGAAATGAATAGAGACGTCTTATACGTGCCTACTCACGTAATGTCATGTGCACTTCAGTGGTAATGATCACCTGGTCTTGGAATTTCGCGATTTAGATTATCACAAACTACCATTTTGCCTCAATATAAGTTTTCAGTTTCTTAATGTATTATATATATATATATATCAGTTGTCTCTTAAAGATAAATACGAAACAATAATCTATGTCACTATCAGTGGGATTTTTTTCTGACGCTAAGGGAGTTGATTTCGCTCTTTCCTGTAATGCTATACAATACATCAATGTACTTAGTAAACTTTAATTTATAATATCTTACGAAAAATTTGTTACCCTGTATGCCCTAACACTTTTCGCTATTTGTGAGGGAAATTTGAATATTTCTCTTTGTATATTTATAAATTTTGATATATTTATACTTCGTTTTATGTATGTAGACTCTATATGTAGGGATAACCAAGGTACTCAATAGGCATAATACAAATATGCACGCTAAAAATCAACAATAACAGAGTTTTACTTTGAAAGATGATTGCCACTCAATTTCATCTGTTTCTTTACCCAATAAGCCCCAAAACAAGGCAAGAAACCATCACTAAGATACTAAACCAGAAAGTGACCAACCCATCAAACTGTTAAAATTTCTTCTTCTTGTTTCAGACGAGATAACTGTACAATTACTTGATCACGAACGTCAGTTTAAATCTAAATTCGCTCTGTGTGTTTCTGGTCAGTGCACAATGTCATTTCTTAGTCTTAGTAACTAGTATCAATTAAAAAAATATTATAATTCAAGTGTAAACGATGTTATCATTACCTCTTACAGTTTGCTTTTTACAAAAATGTAGTGTACCTTTAAAAAGCTGAAAGGGTGAGCATGTTTGGCATGACGGGGATTCGAACACGCGACCCTCAGATTGGCCATGCCGGCCCTTATGCGTGAAAGCCGTAGAGTTATACACTAATCAGTGGCATTCAATCCCATAGTTCCATACGAGACTGTGTAAATGATAATTATTGAAATAAATTACTTTGCTTCAAGACTTTAAACCATATTTAGAGCTATATAAAGTTGCAGTTATTTTCCACAGATAGCGAGATATTCGCTAAATCTATACTCTGTTGCTGTTGTTTATTATTAAGCACAAAGCTACACAAAGGGTTATGTGTGCTCTGCACACCACGGGTATCGAACCCCGGTTTCTAGACAATACTTTGCGTGAGATTATTATGATTCCTTGTTTCAAAGAATATTAATTTTTTTCATAAAAAATAAGTATTCTTTCAGAAAATTAGTGTATAATAAAGTCAAAAAATAGTTTTATGTATTGACTAAAGCATATGCACCACTAAAACCAAAACTGAAGGTTACAGTTTCATTGTTGTTCTAAATACATTCACAGAGGTTTTTGATATCAATTCTTGATTCGGGGGAGAGGGGGAAGTAGTTGCCTATGCATAGTGTGTATGTAGTTAAATAATGTTCTATTATAATACCAAACCAGTCTACTATATTCCCCAAATAAATATACTACCATGAAACTAAATTACGAACGTTTATATTCTGAAGATGATTTAGGCTTATCTCAGGACGTAATATATATATATCTGCACTCACAAATAAAAAATCCTACACAGATAAAAAAGTTCTAAACTTTTTCTGGAATAAAATGCTAACGCAAACCTACCACGATTAGATAAAGTAATCGGTATGTGGAGCTATACACTTCCAAAACATTGAGGAATAAAATATTATTAACAAGAGAAACTTAGAGACAGATGTCGAAGCAAACAGGAGTAAGAGTTTTATAAATAACAGTAAAAGTATGACGATAGTGTTAAAATATGACAGCAATCTTAAACCACGAAATTTGTGGTACACGATTTGGAACGAGATTGTTTAACAGAAACTAGCTACCTCCAAAGCGAGGGTGTTATTACATGCTATATCGTGACGTTGTTGTTAACCTGTTGTAAAGTAACCATTCTCTGTGACAGGCAGAATAAAATCTTCCTGATTTCGTTCTTCCTGTTTTGATTTCACTATCATATCATGTATCTTTCACCTTTCATGTAAATTTTCCTTTTGTTTTACAGTTTTTCTTCCCCTCGGAAAATCTTTCATACTACAGCACCTCTATCTATCACTTACCAAAAACTAAAAGGCTGTTCTTCCTATATTCGCATATCCTAAAACCGACCGCTGTATCTTTACTTGAAAAAAGTGGATAAAGTATATTGTTTACAATAACTGCAGGTAATAGTTTCACTGTTGTTCTAAATACATTCACAAACGTTTTTGATATCAATTCTTGACTCGGTGTAGAGGGGAAGGGGAGGAGATAAACTTTGTCCACTGGTAAATACACATGCTAAAACCGGCCTCTTGAGCCCGGTTCTGTTTTTGTTGTCATTCAGATATATAATATTTAAATGATATATTGGATATTGACTTTTAGCGTAAAACACATTATTTCAGCATAAGTTATGCTTAACTAAGTCAAAAGTATACATAATACTACATAGGAGTAAAGTATAGAACAGAAGATAGAATATAATATTTAGTGTACACTGACAGCTTTATCTTGCTAGTAATCATCGTTAAAAAAACTAAAACTAAAAGCTCATCCTACTTTTAAGTAAATTACTGAAGTGTGTTTTTTTCTTTTTTAAAAGCGCAAATTTTATATTAGAAATATTTATGTTGGTCGCTGTGTGTATTAAATATATTCTGGAACTGTGAAAACATACCTCTATTCACACACACACACATCCCCAATATATTATATAACTTATAGACTTATTCGTAACATAAAGCTATAATAATACGTCGCAGGAATAGCTTAACTAGTGTTTCGATATTTCTTAATACAATGATAAAATTTAATATATCAACAACAGTTATCAATACAGGTAACACAAGGTTAATATTCAGTATATCAGGAACAGATATTAACACAGGTCACGCAACGTTAAAATTTAGCGACGGCTGCTGTATTTTATTACCTCTAATCTTTGTAGAGATTTGTACAATTATATTGTTCATTCTTCCACTATTCATTTTTCTTTGTATCAGTGATATATATTATGAAAAGTAGAAATTTTAATTAGAAAACTCCAATTTTTCAGATTATTTTATTCACCACTAAACAAAACAAGCAATTATTTCTAACCACCAAAATATTCGAATTTTACAAATAAATTGAAAAATAATAATACGCCATTATAAATTCTCAATTAACTTTAACTTCCATTACAAAAGCTTACATTATTGTTTTTTATAACATGGTGAAATTCAGACTTTACAACTATGGCACAGAAAAAGTTTAAATTATAAAAGTTCTGATAACTCTTTTGTGTCATAGTTTCTTGAAGGTAGCGGTTTTATTTATCGGAAAATGTTGCTTCATTCATCAAAGGTTTGTTTGTTTGTTGTTAAGCTCAAAACTAAACAATGTACTATTTGTGCTGCAATTCTTGGATACCACCCTACCGAGAGAGCTACAGTATTTCACTCGTATCAAATTGCACACTCTCCACCTGTCGGCGCTCCAGGTAGTCCAACCATTGAAGATGAATGAAATGGTCAGTTGTTAAACATTTATATAAGTGATCTTGTTTTCTACGATTATATCATACAAACAAAGTCCACTACACAGAACTGTTTTGATAAAGAACAAATTTGGTAACTAACGCGCAACCTACCTGAAACTGGTAAAAATGCATAGTGTGTACGTAGAAAATATTGATTGATTACAATATCAAACCAGTCCACTATATCCCCAATAAATATACTAAATTACGAATATTTATATTCTGAAGAGGATTTAGTCTTATCTCAGGATATCATATGTAATAATAACTATATTTTTGGGTGAACTACAAAAACATGCTAATCACCGAAACTTGACATTATCACTGTACTAATAGACCTACCTACTCGCGGTCTAATCACCAAAACTTAACACTATCACTGTACTAATAGACCTACCTACTCGCGATCTAATCACCGAAAATTAACATTATCACTGTACTAATAGACACAACTACTCGCGGTCTAATCACCAAAACTTAACA
>NW_013667642.1:221289-230421 GCF_000517525.1 Limulus polyphemus
TGTCTAATTTAGTATTTGTCATTAAACGTTAGCAGTAAATTGTTAATAACCATATATATAGAAAATGTGTCTAATTTAGTATATGTCATTAAACGTTAGCAGTAAATTGTTAATAACCATATATAGAAAATGTATCTAATTTAGTATGTGTCATTAAACGTTAGCAGTAAATTGTTAATAACCATATATAGAAAATGTGTCTAATTTAGTATGTGTCATTAAACGTTAGCAGTAAATTGTTAATAACCTTCATATATAAAAAATATGACTAATTTAATTCACAACAATAAGGTATAGCAATAACTTGTGAATCGTAATATATAGAAAAATATGACTAACTTAGTTCCCGTCATATCTTACTGACTAAGTTTAATGACGTGAAATAAATTGGTTTCATTTTTCACAAATTATTGCTGTAGTTTAAAGAGATGAGTTAAATTTGTTACATGTTCAAGGTAAGATGATTCTCAGTTTACTGCCACAGTTTAATGAAGTGAACTAAATTAGATACATTTTCTATATATAAACTGTATATGATGATTCGCAAGTAGCTTATACAGTTTAGTGACGTAAACTGTATATGATGATTCGCAAGTAGCTTATACAGTTTAGTGACGTAAACTGTATATGATGATTCGCAAGTAGCTTATACAGTTTAGTGACGTAAACTATATATGATGATTCGCAAGTAGCTTATACAGTTTACGTTACTAAACTGTATATGATGATTCGCAAGTAGCTTATACAGTTTAGTGACATAAACTGTATATGATGATTCGCAAGTAGCTTATATATTGTACGCATAAGACAGTGTGACAAATTTAGTCCACAGTGTGAAACTTTAGTAGTAGCTTCCGAATCATGCTATATAGAAAGTGTGACTAATTTCTTTTACATCATTAAACTGTAGCAGCAGCTTCTGAATCATTACTAGGAGTAACATGTGAATCGTCCTATGTAGAAAATATGATTAATTTAATTCAACTCATTAAACATGAGAAGTAATTTGTTACTGACTGTATATAGAAAATCTGACTAACTTAATTCACGTAAATATTAGAAGTAACTTGTGAATCATCATATATAGAGAATATCACTAATTTATTTCACTTCATTATACTGAACCACTAAATTGTGAATCATCATATGGCGAAAATGTGAATAACTAGGCTTACGTCATTAATCTGCAGCAGTAACTTTTGAATCATCGTATATGGAATATGTGGCTAATTTACTTTACGTTTTTAACTACGGCAGTAACTTGTGAATCATTATTTATCGAAAATTTGGCCAGTTTTTTCACATATTTTAAACTGAAGCAATAACCTTTGAAACATCATTTACAGAAAATATGTTTATGCTTGATCACTTAACTAAACTCTACCAGTGAACCTTCGTATATATAGAAAATATGACTAATTTCTTTCACGTCATTAACTTTTATCAGTAATATGTGATTCATCATATCTAGAAAATGTAACAAATTTAGTTGACGTTATCGATCTTTAGCTGTACCTGTTGAATCATCAAATACAGAAAAATGTGACTAATTTTGTTCAAGCCATTAAAGTTTACCAAAAGCTTGTGAATCATGTTAAATAGGAAATATGACTAATTTAGTTCACGTCATTAAACTTTAGCAATAACTTGTAAATTGTCATATAAAAAAAATGTGACTAACTTCTTTTACGTCATTAAACTTCATCAGTAATTTGTGAATCATCATAATGTATATAGAACATGTGATAAATTTCTTTTATGTAATCAAACTTTAGCACTAACTTCTGAATTATCATATACAGAAAATGATGCTAATTTTTTTCACGCCGTTAAATTTTATCAATAATATGTGAATCATCATATACAGAAAAATATAATTAATTTATTTCACGTCATTAACCTTGATCAGTATGATATGAATAATCAAATATGGGAAGTATGTCTAATTTAGTCCTCGTCTCTAAACGTTAGCAGTAAGTTGTTAATTCATCGCATATAGAAAATGTGACTATCTTCTCTTACGTCATTAAACTGCAACGGTAACTTGTGAATAATCATATATAGAGAACGTGTCTAACTTCTTTCACATTATTAAAGTTTATCGGCCTTTTGTGCATCATGATATATCAAAATGTAACTAGTTTAGTCGACATTACTGAAATTTAGCACTAACTTATGAATTATATATATGGAAAATGTGACTAATTTAGCTCACGTCATTAAATTTTACTTGAAATGTGTGAATCGCTTATAGAAAATATTCCTAACTTAGTTCACGTCACTAAACTTTAGCAATAAGTTTTAAATCATCATGAAGACAAAAGTTGAGTAATATGTTTCACGTATTTAAACTTAGCAGTAATATTTGATTCACTATATATGGAGGACTTGAGTAATTGTGTTCACATTATTGAACTTCTGCAGTAGCTTGTGAATCATCATATATAGAGAATGAGAATAATCTAGTTCACGTTAATAAACCTTACCAGTAACTTGTGAATCATCATATATAGAGAATGAGAATAATCTAGTTCACGTTAATAAACCTTACCAGTAACTTGTGAATCATCATATATAGAGAATGAGAATAATCTAGTTCACGTTAATAAACCTTACCAGTAGCTTGTGAATCATCATATATAGAGAATGAGAATAATCTAGTTCACGTTAATAAACCTTACCAGTAGCTTGTGAATCATCATATATAGAGAATGAGAATAATCTAGTTCACGTTAATAAACCTTACCAGTAACTTGTGAATCAGTAACGTAAACTGTATAAGCTACTTGCGAATCATCATATATAGTTTACGTCACTAAACTGTATAAGCATTAAGCCTCAGCAATAAGTTGTGAATTATCATATATGGAAAATGCGACAAGTTTCATTTTTATTAAACTGTAAATGTAGTTTGTGAATAATCATAAACATTCAAAATGCGAGTTAGTATATATTTTAAATGTTTTCCATTAATTTGTGAATTATCATACATAGAAAACGTGACAACTTTCTTTCACATGATTAAATTATAGCATTATATTATTAATTATCATATATATAGAATATCACTAATTTAGTTCACTTCATTAAACTGTACTAGTAAACTGTGAATCATCATATATAGAAAAAGTGAGTAACTAACCTCACTTCACTAAACATTAGCAGTAATTATTGAATCATCATAATGGAAAATGTGACTAATTTAGTTCAAGTGATTAAGTTTCAATAAAAAACTTTGAATAACTATATATATATATTGAAAATGCCACTAATTTTTTTCGTATCTTGAAAGAGCAGCAATAAGTTTTCAATCATCATTTATAGAAAATATAAATAATTTAGTTCACGTTGTATAACTTTAGCAGTAACTGTGAATCATTATATGTATAAAATGTAAATAATTCATTTCATGTGTGACGGATTTATTATTAAATATTTATTTTAATATCAACGTTTGATTAGATTAAGTTTATATTTAGAAATATGGATAGCTTATAATGTTAAATATGTATTGTGAAACTTCCGCCTATTCTCCAAAGTTCTAGAAGATTCTCGAGAGTATGAATCAACAATATATGTATGTACGTAAACGCTTGTGTTAGCGTCAGTATTATTACGTAAAAATGAATTTTCTAGAAACTCTCCACACGCCTATAAATGTAACCAACGCGACGCGCCAAAAAAAAGTATATATTATTAGTTTCAGATATTTGACCATTTCAGATATTTAGAACATTACAAATCATTTAACTTCAGTGGATTCTCATCGGACATTAGTATTTTAACGAAAACATTATATAACTCCATCGAAGAAAACTAGGCGTGTGTGGCTGGTGAATAACGAAGGACAAAGCTAGCTAGCTCCCTGTTAAGTGGATCGTACCTACATCATCGTAATTAACTCGCTCATCATGAACCCTCGATTAAATATCGAAGAAGTTCCAAACTAGTAGAAGACCTTATATTGCTTGCAAGTTTGTGAAACTTTGTTTATAAATCATTGTTTGTAATAACCATTTGTAATAACTATTATTGTAAATTGTATTGTTCTGTGTATATTAAAACGTATTTATGTTAAGAAAAAGAAAATTGTGTATCATTCTTGTTGGCAAATATCATAAACTGACTATATATCGAGTTTTACTTAACTACTATATCCAAATTACAGTTTAACTACTAAATTTAAAGTATCATTTCGCTCGGTTTCAGACCTTTCGAAATTGTAATACGTAACACATGTCATTAAACTGTAACAATAAGCTGTGAATCATCATATATAGAAAATGTGAATAATCTAGTTCATGTTATTAAACGTTAGGAGTCAGTATCTTGTGAAACATTCTATGTAGCAAATGTGACTATTTCATTTCACGCCCCTCCACCAGTGGCACAGCGGTACGTCGTCAGACTTACAAAGCTGAAAACTGGGTTTCGATACCAGTGGGGGGCAGAGCCCATTGTGTAGCTTTGTGCTTAACAAACAAACAAACAAACAAACATTTCTTTCACGACATTAAACTGCAGCAGCGATTTTTCAATCATCTGTTGTACAAAATACCACTAATTTCTTTCACGTCATTCAACTGTAGGAGTAACATGTGGATCATCACAGATAGAAAATATGACCAATCTAATTCACGTCATTAAACTTTAGTAGTAACTATTAAATTGTCATATATATAAAAAATGTGGTTTATTTAATTAACGGAATTAAACTTTAGCAGTAACTTGTGAATCATAATATAAATAGAATAACAGTAATTTAGTTAAATTCATTAAACTGTAAATCATCATATATAGAAAACTTGAATAATTAAGATCATGTCATTAAGATCTATCAGTAACTTTTGAATCATCAGAATGGTAAATATGAGTAATTCAACTCTTGCCATTGAACTATACCAGTAAACTGTGAATAATCATATATTGAAAATATTACTAAAGTCTTTCACGTCATGAAAATGTTGCAGTAACTTTTGAATCATCAGAATGGTAAATATGAGTAATTCAACTCTTGCCATTGAACTATACCAGTAAACTGTGAATAATCATATATTGAAAATATTACTAAAGTCTTTCACGTCATGAAAATGTTGCAGTAACTTTTGAATCATCGCATGTAGAAAATGTGATTAATTTCTTTCACATGATTAAACAGTAGTAAGAGCTTGTGAATAATCGCATATAAAATAAAACTTTTTTTCCCTTCGTTAAACTTTACCAGTAATATGTGAATTGTCATGTATTGAAAACATTACTAATTTTGTTCATGTTATTAAACTTTAGCACTAGCTTGTGAATAATCACATATAGAAGAGTTGCCTACTTTACGTTAAGTCATTAAACTTTAGCAGAAATTTGTTAATCATCATATATAGATAATGTCACTAACATAGTTCAAGTCATTAAAGTTTAGCAGTAAACTTCGAATAACCATATATTGAAAATGTTACTAATATATTTGTCATCATGAAAGGGTACCAATAAGTTTTGTATAATAATATATAGAAAATGATAATAATTTATTTCACGTTGCAAAACGGAAAAAGTTAATTATAAATCATCATATATAGACAGATCAACAAATTTAGTTCATATTGTTAAACTTGACTAGTAAGTAACTTGTGATTCATCGGATGTAGAAAATTTCATTCTGTGATCAAACAGTAATAGTAGCTTCTGAATTATTATATGTATAAAATTTTGCTAATTAGCTCATGTCATCAAACTTTAGCAGTAATATGTGAATCGTAATATATGGAAAATGGCACTGCTTTAGCTTACTTTATTACACTTTAACATCATCATATATAAAAAAAATTGACTACTTTAGATTACGTCATTGTACTTTAGCAGAAAATTGTTTATCTTCACGTACTGAAAATATAACTTATTTAGATCATGTCATTATACCTTAGCAATACGTTATGAATCATCATAAATATAGCAAATGTGAATATTCACATTTTGAAACTTTACAGTAATATGTAAATTAACGTCTACAGAAAATATGACTAATTTAGTTCACGTCGTTAAACTTCACCGGTAATATAAGAACCGTCGTATATATAATACACGAACAATTTCGTTTTCGTCACTAAACTTTAACAGTAACATATGAATAACGATATATTGAAAATGTGACTGATTTATTACACGTCACTGAACTTTAGCAGTATCTTTTAAATCAGTATATAGAAATGACTATCACGTTATTAAACCTTACCAGTAACTTGTGAATCATCATATACAGAAAATTTGAGTAATTTCTTTTACGTCAATAAACTGTATATGATGATTCGCAAGTAAACGTGAACTAAGTTAGTTACATTTTTATATATGAATGTTAACAACTTACTGCTAAAGTTTAATGTCATAATATAATATAGTAAAGTTTTATATATATGATAATTCACAATCTAGTACTAAAGTTTAATAACGTGAAAAAAGATTAATCACATTTTCGATATACGATCATTCACAAGCTGCTATTAAAATTTTGATGACGTGAACTGAATTGGTCACATTCTCTCTCTATATATATGATGGTTCACATCCTATTGCTAAGTTTTAATAGCGTGAACTAAGTTAGTCACATTTACTATATATGATGATTCACAAGCTTCAGCTAAGTTTAATGACATGAAATAAATTATTCACATTTTCAATATATGATGATTCACAACTGACTAGTTCAGTTTAATGAAGTCAACTAAATTAATGATATTCTCTACATATAATCATTCATAAGTTGATGCTAAAGTGTAATAACGTTGGTCTAATCACTGAAACTTAACATTATCACTGTACTAATAGACCCAACTACTCGCGGTCTAATAACCGAAACTTGACATTATCACTGTACTAATAGACCCAACTACTCGCGGTCTAATCGCTATCATTATCAGCCCAAAATAAACCACGTGACTCAAACCTGTGCATTAATTATCTATAATCCAAAATAAACCACGGAACTGAATCTTTGTTTCAATCACCTTCGGCTCAAACGTGCATCAATTATAATCCAAAATACACCACGACACTAAGTTTTTACATCAGTCTTTTACATCCGAAATAAACCATGTGATTTATATTCATTTTTTCTTTATCTCCAACTTACATTATGTATAAACTTTACAGTGATCTTCAAATGACAAAGTGAATCTGGGAAATAGTTTACAAACTTAACAAATTATTTATCACTGTGTTTTTATAACCATGGTTATTGAAAAACATATTAATAAATTCAATATTTAGTGTGAGTAATGATCTGGTTCTCGATCTACTGTACCTCTAAAGACATGCAACTATCTGACAGAAAGTATATCGATCAGCTTGTGAAATTCAACGAATGGAAACCTTAAATATAAGCAGTCTCTATAGGTTTATAGTGATAAGCGTTAATACATTTTTTAGATAAAATCTGTTTATCTCAAACACATATTGGTTGGATATGTATTAAAATTTGTAAAAGAAAGAAGATTCAGACTCCGGAAAAAAGATGTATTTCTTTCAACTTTTAATCTGATTTAATGATCCAAATTTTTAACGTTTAGCTTGTATATCATGATTTAGTGTGGAATTAAAGATATCAACATTCGCGGGTGAATGCAACATGTCTCCGCCACGCAATCCCTACATGGCCAATTCTCACACCAGAATAATCGTGAAAAACACATAAAAATTGAAAACTGTCTATATCACTGCTTTTTTTGTATTTTTTTAACAAATCCCATGTAGGTTGGTTTACATACACATGTATACTGTATAGTTCACGAAAACCCCAAACTGTGCATTTCTCGCTGAAAAATTGAGCAAAAGACAAAAATTCCAAAATTATTTATACCTCTGTTTTGGACCGGTAAAAAAATATCTTTGTACCAAATCCAATTTAAATTGGCTGAAATTTGGCGAAATAATTGTAAAAAATCCCTAAAATTATGCTTTGTGTGACATCTTGACCCCTTTATGGTTACTAGAAATGGGCATGTGTACCATTTTTCTTTTTAATGTGCAAGACTTGTAGAAAGGTACCTTTGTACCAATCCCGTGTAAATTGGTCACAAAATGGCCGAGTAATCGATGAAAAATCCCAAAATTGTGCTTTTTTTTTATCTTTTTTTCCTCCTAAAAATGCTCAAAATGGGCAAATCGAACTTTTTTATGCCAGTGTATTGGATGCATGAACATTTATGCTTGTGTCAACTTGTATCTTAATTGCTGTAACTATGACCGCACAGGAGCCAAAAATATACATTTTGGGGTTATTTTATCTTTGACCCCATAAAATTCTTTAAAAGATTTAAGTCAAAAGGATGTAAAAGGTATCTGGACGTATTGAACTAAGGTATAAACCTATCAAGTTTCACGTCAATCCGCCGAGAAATGAAGGAATGGCGGTCGAATGAAAAGCGTTTCGAAGAAGAAGAATCAATAGAATAACAGTATATCTCTCAGCAGAGATATAATAAGACGTAAACGTATAGTACACGAAACATACTTATAAAGACGCAGTACTATTTTCCCGATTGACGTTATCGAGAAGCATCATATATAGAATATGCGATTAATTTAGTTTACTTTATTACATTTCAGCATTAACAGGTGAATCATCATATATATTCAAAATATAATTTGTTAATTCCACATTATTAAGCTTTAGCAGAAATAAGTGAATCATCATATATATTCAAAACATAATTTGTTTATTTCACATTATCAAGCTTTAGCAGAAATAAGTGAATCATCATATAGAGAAAATGTGGACAGCTTAGTTTACGTTATTAAACTTTAACAGTAGCTTGAGAAACATCATATATTGAAAATGTGACTAATTACTTTCACGTCATTAAAATGAAGTAGCACCTTCTGAATCATCAGATGTACGAAATTTCACTAATTTCTTTAAATTAATGTCGTTCAGCGGTAGTAGCAACCTGTGAATCATCATGTATTGTTCACATAATTAAGTTTAGTAATAATTTTCTAAACATCATATATAGAAAATGTGACTAAATTAGTTCTTAACACTATCACTGTACTAATAGACCTACCTACTCGCTTTCGGTGATTAGACCGCGAGTAGTTGGGTCTATTAGTACAGTGATAATGTTAAGTTTCGGTTATTAGACC
>NW_013667642.1:230685-233989 GCF_000517525.1 Limulus polyphemus
TGATTCACCTACATTATACAACTGGGTAGCGTTAAACAACGAGGGTGATACCTACCACTTGATTCATTGATTCACCCACATTATACAGCTCAGTAGAGTTAAACAACTAGGGTGATACTTACCACTTGATTCATTGATTCGCCCACATTATACAGATGTCATGATTTAAACAACTAAGGTGATACTTTCCACTTGATTCATTGATTCACCCACATTATACAGCTGGGTAGAGTTAAACAACTAGGGTGATACCTACTACTTGATTCATTTATTCGCCCAAATTAAACAGCTGGGTAGAGTTAAACAACTCGGGTGATACCTACCACTTGATTCATTGATTCACCGACATTATACAGCTGGGTAGAGTTAAACAACTAATGTGATACCTACCACTTGATTCATTGATTCACCTACATTATACAACTGGGTAGCGTTAAACAACTAGGGTGATACCTACCACTTGATTCATTGATTCACCCACATTATACAGCTCCGTAGAGTTAAACAACTAGGGTGATACTTACCACTTGATTCATTGATTCACCTACTTTATACAGCTGGGTAGCGTTAAACAACTAGGGTGATACCTACCACTTGATTCATTGATTCACCCACATTATACAGATGGGTAGAGTTAAACAACTAGGGTGATACCTACCACTTGATTCATTGATTCACCCACATTATACAGGTGGGTAGAGTTAAACAACCATGGTGATACTTACCACTTGATTCAGTGATTCACCCACATTATATAGGTGGGTAGAGTTAAACAACTAAAATGATACCTACCACTTGATTCATTGATTCACCCACATTATACAGCTCAATAGAGTTAAAGAACTAGGGTGATACCTATCATTTGATTCATTGATTCACCCACATTATACAGCTGAATAGAGTTAAACAACTAGGGTTATACCTATCATTTGATTCATTGATTCATCCACATTAAAAAGCTGGGTAGAGTTAAACAACTAGGGTGATACCTATCATTTGATTCATTGATTCATCCACATTATACAGCTGAGTAGAGTTAAACAACTAAGGTGATACCTACCACTTGATTCATTGATTCACCCACATTATACAGATGGGTAGAGTTAAACAAGTAGGGTGATACTTACCACTTGATTCATTGATTCACACACATTATACAGATGTGTAGATTTAAACAACTAGGGTGATACTTACCACTTGATTCATTTATTCACCCACATTAAACAGCTGGGTAGAGTTAAACAACTAGGGTGATACCTACCATTTGATTCATTGATTCACCCACATTATACAGCTGGGTAGAGTTAAACAACTAGGGTGATACCACTTGATTCATTGATTCACCCACAATAAACAGCTGAATAGAGTTAAACAACAAGGGTGATACCTACCACTTGATTCATTGATTCACCCACATTATACAGCTGGGTAGAGTTAAACAACAAGGGTGATACCACTTGATTCATTGATTCACCCACATTAAAGAGCTGGGTAGAGTTAAACAACTAGGGTGGTAAGTACCACTTGATTCATTGATTCATAGTTGTTTTAATCTACACATCTGTATAATGTGGGCGGTGATACTTACCACTTGATTCATTGATTTACCCACTTTATACTGCTGGGTAGAGTTAAAAAACTAGGATGATACCTACCACTTGATTCATTGATTCACCCATTTTACAGCAGTATGTAACTCTACCTATCACCCTAGTTCCTACCACTTGATTCATTGATTCACCCACATTAGCTGTTTCCCAGCTGTTTATTGTGGGTGAATCAATGAATCAAGTGGCATCACCCTTGTTGTTTAACTCTACCCAGCTGTATAATGTGGGTGAATTAATGAATCAAATGATAGGTATCACCCTAGTTGTTTAACTCTATCAGCGTAGTTGTTTAACTCTATTATAATGTGGGTGAATCAATGAATCAAGTGGTAGGTAAGCTGGGTAGAATTAAACAACTAGGGTGATAACTACCACTTGATTCATTGATTCACCCACATTAAAAAGCTGAATAGAGTTAAATAACTAGGGTGATACCTACCACTTGATTCATTGATTCACCCACATTATACAGCTGGGTATAGTTGAACAACTAGGGTGATACCTATCATTTGATTCATTGATTCACCCTTATTATACAGCTGGGTAGAGTTAAACAACTAAGGTGATACCTACCACTTGATTCATTGATTCACCCACATTATACAGATGGGTAGAGGTAAACAAGTAATGTGATACTTACCACTTGATTCATTGATTCACACACATTATACAGATGTGTAGATTGAAACAACTAGGGTGATACTTACCACTTGATTTATTGATTTACCCACATTAAACAGCTGGGTAGAGTTAAACAACTAGGGTGATACCTATCATTTGATTCATTAATTCACCCACATTAAAAAGCTGGGTAGAGTTAAACAACTAGGGTGATAATAATGTGGGTGAATCAATGAATCAAGTGGTAGGTATCACCCTGGTTGTTTAACTCTACACAGCTGTATAATGTGATTGGATCAATGAATCAAGTGGTAGGTGTCACCCTGTTGTTTAACTCTACCCAGCTGTTTAATGTGGGTGAATCAATGAATCAAGTGGTAGGACAGCTGGGTAGAGTTAAACAACTAGGGTGATACCTATCACTTGATTCATTGATTCGCCCACATTAAACATCTGGGTAGAGTTAAAAAACTAGGGTGATACCTACCAGTTGATTCATTGATTCACCAACATTATACAGCTGGGTAGAATTAAACAACTAGGGTGAAACCTACCACTTGATTCATTGATTCACCCACATTAAAGAGCTGGGTAGAGTTAAAGAACTAGGCTGATACCTACCACTTTATTCATTGATTCACCCACATTATACTTGTTTAACTCTACCTAGCTGTATAATGTGGGTGAATCAATGAATCAAGTGGTAGGTATCACCCTAGTTTTTTAACTCTATTCAAATCCCAGCTGTATAATGTGGGTGAATCAATGAATCAAGTGGTAGGTATCACCTAGAGTTAAATAACTAGAGTAATACTTAACACTTGATTCATTGATTCACCCACATTATACATGTGTGTAGATTGAAACAACTAGAGTGATACCTATCACTTCATTCATTGATTCACCCACATTATACAGCTGGGTAGTGTTAAACAACTAGTGTGATACCTACCACTTGTTTAATTGATTCACCCACGTTAAACAGCTGGGTAGAGTTAAACAACTAGGTTGATACTTACCACTTGATTCATTGATTCACCCACATTATACAGATGTGTAGATTTAAACAACTA
>NW_013667643.1:0-2797 GCF_000517525.1 Limulus polyphemus
CCCGATACAACACTTATGAGAAGCCTCCAAACTTTTAATATTCTGTTCTTTGTCTGGCCTTCTTTCGTATGGTAACGAGAGCTGGAGTTACGACCCCACAGTGTTTGAGCCCCATAAAATATCTCTTGTAGCAAAGCAAGAACAATATTTACACTAACAACAAAAACCACCAACGCTAAGTAAAACATAAAAAAAGAAAAGATATTCCAAGCAAAGCACGGTGCATCGATAACCATGTAGCATAACAAAGGCCTTTGAAAAGAAAAAGAAGATCGAATCGAAGTAGTGGACTGAAACGTATTAAAATATTCACTGTTGAGGTTTATACTTTTTGAACTTTCCCAAATTCCACGAACAGCTTATGCAGTTTAACCATTACTTGTAAAATGTTAGAAGGAACTATACTGTACATCCTCGGCATACACAGATGCATATACGACAAAATGCTTCAAACTTGATGTTGTACTTTTATGGCGAACTTTTATTTCGGTTTTTTAACTTCATAAATATACATAATGGTAAACTTCTTTATATGATCTGGTGTAAAACTTTACCGAATGTATCATTTAAATGTTATTTTAATATCAATAAACATATATCACTTTTAATTATTATGAAAATCAAGGGTTACACTTCTTATAAGACAGTTTCGTTTTTTTAAATCTAAAAATCTGTTTTAGGAACAGGTACGACGGAAAGTACTTGAGAATGATCGCACCAGTGATCGGAACGTCGTACCTATTCTAAAAACAAATTTTACTTACTGTAAAAGCTGTAATTTGTAATAAAATATACTTAATCAGTAAATAAACTCAAAACGAAACTAGCCTGTATTTGATTTACCAAATTCGTAAAAAATTTTTATTCCGAGATGAATTATAACATACTCCTAAATCTAATTAATGATTGAACCAGCCTGATCAAATAACATAGGTTTATAAAAAAAATATATTTACAAATTTAGGCTCGGTAAATAAAAACTTGAATGTTATCAAGTTATGAAATTTGTGTTTATTTCTGTTGGTATTTCCTGACACAGAAAGTGATTTTGAAATTATGGTTACACAAAGAAATGCACAATCGAGACTGTATTAGACAGTTTAGTTAGATGATAAAACGTAAGCCATAAATCATATTGTAACTTCCTTATTCTGTATAAGTGCTTTCATGAGAGGAACATCTCTCATCTATAGACATGAGATTGACAGTAAACAAGTCAACTAGGAATGGTTTGTCAAGTTAATCAAAAATTCTGTCTAATCCTGTCGTTAAAGAAACCCCCATTTAAAGCAAAGAACAAACTTGCTGTTTTCAAAAAAGTAACTTAGGACTAATTTTCTATAACGACTAATCTATTATATTTTACTTACTGCTATTTTCGTTATGATCATTATCGGACTAATTTCTATAATTGTATATTTTCTGTCTACGTCTTAAGTTTTTCAAGTATAGTATTGGAAACACAAATAAACAAAAACTAAGTAAAACACTGTTTACTGTATGCACACACACATAGAAAGAAAAACATGTGCCAAATGAAAATAAAATGTGCTTACAAGCTACAATGAATAAATTCCGAATACACATATTAAGCCTACTGTGGCTATATTACTTCATAATAAACATTATGTCTCACGTAGGCCTATATCGAAAAATTACCTCAAATTAACTATAATAAGCGTAACCCTAATGGGTGGGGCAGCTATACCCTCTACCTCAAGAAAAATGGTTTTTGAGATTTGTACAAAAAGGATTTGAAACGAAAAATGAGAAGTTACTATTCAGGGTCTTCATCTGCAATTATTTTCTAATATAGAACAGCTTGTATTTCATCCCACGCCCTACCTAATATCGCTCTTTACGCGCACTTGCCGAATATCAAATGTTGAGCTACATCTTTGGAGTCTTTGACAATTTAACAAATGGTTGAGTTATAAAGACACTGTATATTTCAACATTAAATTTGTTATGGTTATACATCGAAAATACCTAGCGCCCACTAAATTATAAAACAAATTAAAGGATCTAAAACTATACAAACAAAAAGTAAAAAGTAAATGTACGTGCAACTTTTGGTCTCATTACAGCTATGCCTCTGAAAAATGTCTATAATACTGTTGCGTATCTGCTTGTTTGTTAATTTCCAGTAGAATTTCTTTCCGAGGAACTTCAGCGATACAAGTCCATTCTTAATTAAACCAGTTTATTATTTCTCGATACAAACTTTTAGTACACAGTAATTCCACTGTCAATACGTTTCTCGTCACTTTAAACTTAACAACTTTTATAATACACGCTATAAACCATGGCGATTAACAATCTCGATAAATTCGCCTGAAACTTACCGTGTCTACTGTTCGCTTTATCATACATTCCCCAGGCTTTCCCTGCCAGGCTTATATACTAAAAAAGAGGGCGTCTCGAACAAACTCGGGCTTACCCGATAATTCATGATCATTCGAGAAATTCATCGCGTGTTACCAGCGTCACGTGTCTTCCACCGTCGTAACACTGCCCTTTCCTCAGTATTGCTCGTCCCGAACAATAGCCACTTACTTTAAACCAATAGATAATTAAAAATAACTTAACTAAATGTACAGAATTTACAAACACAAAATTAAAATACAACAAAAGTCTCCTAATTTTACAGGACGTTTCTTCTTTCGTTCTGGTCTCCATCTTATTTGCTTCTGCTTTTAACCGGTTGGGGATTTCCATCGTGCTCCATCAGGAAATGTCCCATTATCGGTAGTCAGTCACATCAGTGGTTAGTAACTTCTATTTAACGGCTTTCACT
>NW_013667643.1:2807-3961 GCF_000517525.1 Limulus polyphemus
CAAAGTCTCCTAATTTTACAGGACGTTTCTTCTTTCGTTCTGGTCTCCATCTTATTTGCTTCTGCTTTACGTAGGATTCATCTGCTCCATCAGGAAATGTCCCATTATCGGTAGCAGTCACATCAGTGGTAGTAACTTCATTAACGGCTTCACTGTTTCCTTCTCCAAACCGGGTAGAGTTTCTTCTCCAACAGTGACTTTTTCAGGTGACACGTCTTCAGCAGCGTCATTTGTTCTGTTGTTCATTTCGTTCCAACTGAAATGTCCTGGACCATGATAACGCCAAAGTCTGTTGGCATGCACCACCTTTAGCTTACCTCGCAGACCAAATTTTATTCGGAAAGTCACGTCTAAGAGACAATCCATTATGTCATATGGGCCTTCCCATGGCGAAGACAACTTAGAAGACTTCCCTTTGGTCTTCCTGGGATTATACAACCACACCTTGTCTCCTGGTACAAAGTTGACTTCAGTAGATTTCTTATCATGACATAGCTTCATGGAATCAGCAGATGTTTTTAAGTTTAAACGCACTTGATAATGAATATCACCCATCCTTTCAGATAGCACTTTCACGAACTCTGGCACATTTTCAGACAACTCTTTGTAAGATGGGCGTCCTGTTATCATCTCCACTGGAACCGAAGTTTCCGACCAAACATCAGCTTTGCTGGAGTGTATCCTATATCTGCTATCCTATAGGCCATCAACAGTGGAGGAAGTAAGACATCCCAGTCATCTTGGCGGCTATTAAAAAACTTTGCCAATTCCTGTCCAAGTGTCCAATTGTACTTTTCTACCATCCCATCGGACTGTGGGTGAAGTGGCGTTGTCCTGGTTTTTCGTATGCCGAACAACTTGCAGCATTCATGGAACACAGCTGATTCAAAGTTACGGCCTTGATTTGAATGCAGTTCGTATGGCATACCAAACCTAAAGAAGAAATCACTAATAGCTGAAGCTACAGTTGTAGCTTCCATATTTGGTATTGTATATGCCTCAGGCCACTTGGTGAAATAATCCATCACCACACAAATGTACTTGTTTCCAGCACGAGTTTAAGGCAAAGGACCAGCAATGTCAATGGCTACTCTTTCCATTGGTGCACCAACTTGATATAACTTCATTGGAGCACGTCCCTTATGCTTGGGTCC
>NW_013667643.1:4826-6233 GCF_000517525.1 Limulus polyphemus
CACAACTTCCCGTAACTTTCTCGGTATAACTGTTTGCCAGGTCGTTATTTTTCCATCTGTAGTCTCCAATCTCCGGAGAAGAATACCATCTTCAAGCTTCAACTGGTCCCATTCTGCCCAATAGTTCTTTGTCACAGGGCTTAAGCTAGACACATTCTCCCAAGCAGGGCGCAAAACACTTGCTTGTACAAAATCAATTATTGGCTTCAAATCTTGGTCTTTATCCTGTTCTGCTTTAATAGCTATATTGGTTCCACTTCACCATCACCAACTCCTTCAGTCACTTCGACTTCAGCTTGATGGCACCTGGTTAGTTCAACCTCTCTTTTGCAGCAATGTCTGCAGTCATTTTTGCAGGTTCTTCAGTTCAGTTCGTCGGCATTTCCATGAGATTTAACAGATGCAGCAACACTTACCGGAATTTGGGTTTTGTTATTCCCAAATGTCATTTTATCAAAGTTAACTACACACTTCCTCGGTAGTAAGTAGTCCAACCCTAATATGCATTGGTCTTCAATGTCAGCCGAGTATACTTTGTGTCTGTGCTTTATGCCCATGAGCTCAATAGTTACCACACTGGTCCCCACAACCCTGCATAATGTCCTGTCACACAACAGAGCTTCTGTATGGCTTCTGGTACTCCTTTGTGATCTAGCACCTTGATACTCACAAGGGTTTGCTGAGATGCAGAATCTATGTCAAAGTTGCACTTTTGGCCATCCAGCTTCCCTGTCATGTAGACACTGTGTGTGCTTGCCATTTTACACTTAGCTGTTGGGACTTTCATGATGGGGGTTAGTGGGCGACCCTCAACACCAATCACTATTGGTTTCCCCGAGGCTGACTTATTGGTAGTATTCTTCTTACACTGGCTCCTCACATGTCCTTGCTCTCCACAGTTCCAACAACCTTACTGGGTAGCAGCCTTTCCTGCCGTGGCATCTTCCATGTGTTGAAGTTGCCTGCATTGAGCTCTCTTGTGCCCATATTTGTTACAGTGCCAGCAAAGTCCCTCAAACTTCTCTGAAAGCTGACATTTTCTGGGCTTTAATCCTGGTGACTGTACCAATATTGGTATCTCCGTGTTCGACTTAACATAGGATTCGAATTCCAGAGCTCTGGTCATTGCATCCTGCATACTAGAGGGGTGTGCTTGCTTTACTTGTATCTTCAGTTATGGACTGTCCAAGGCATCTAGAAGCTGATCCCTCAGCAACAGCTTGAGGAGATCGGGTGGTGTAGCTGGGTAGGCCTTGTGTGCCATACATTCCAAATCCTATGCCAGCTCTTGCAGGTTCTCCCCTTTAGCACGGATTCTAGTCCTAAACCTAGCCCTGTAGACTTTGGATTGATTGTGAGTTCCATACCTGATTTCTAGAGCAGCTACCAGTGCTCTATAGTTGTGCC
>NW_013667643.1:7233-11396 GCF_000517525.1 Limulus polyphemus
TGTAATCTCGCTTGTTTATTTTGCTGTTCGAGCTGCCACTGTTGCAGGTTTTCTTGCCACTGCTGTTGTCTCTCTTCTTGTTTCTTTTCTTTTCCTCCAACAACTGTTGTTGTCTATCTTCTTGTTTCTTTTGCTGTTCTTGTATTGCTGCCATCAAATCTGCTAAGTCGTAGTTTGATTTGCCACTTCTCGTTTCCATCTTTTTTTTCTTTCTTCTCTTTTTTTTCATCCCACTTCTGACACCAATTTGTTGCGTATCTGCTTGTTTGTTAATTTCCAGTAGAATTTCTTTCCGAGGAATTTCAGCGATACAATTCCTTTCTTGATTAAACCAGTTTATTATTTCTCGATACAAACTTTTAGTACACAGTAATTCCACTGTCAGTACGTTTTTTGTCACTTTAAACTTAACAACTTTCATAATACACGCTATAAACTATAGCGATTCACAATCTCGATAATTTCGCCCGAAACTTACCGTGTCTACTGTTCGCTTTATCATACATTTATTCCCCAGGCTTATACATTAAAAAGAGGGCGTCTCGAACAAACTTGGGCTTACCCGATAATTCATGATTATTCGAAAAATTCACATCTCTGAGTTAGACCGGTTTCTGGGAATTCCGTCCCTCATCAGTAACCTCGAACAAACCAAAGAACATAACCAGCTTCGTGTAGTTATTACACCTCAAATTTATGTATTTGGTATTTGTAACATCTTGTTGAAAGACCTAGTTTTAGGCCTACTAAATAACTGCACCAGTTCATCACCATGTTTGCAATACAAAGTGCTTCACAAAGTTTTTATTGTAAAGAAGAAATTCCATTACATTTTAGATCATAATGAATATACTACTCTTTCGCATAAAAAATATCAAACTTCGCAAAAAAAAGTTTATTTTACCGTCTCAAATTCTATTTAACCTTAATTGAAAATCCCACTTGCAATTTTTTAAATTTATTTTGTTCTCAGGGTTTAATATATAATCCCACCCCGTGGTTTATAAAGCTGAAAATTAGGTTTTGATGCATGTAATGGTTTTTTTGTGTTTGTTTGTTGTTAAGCACAAAACAACACAAAGGGCTATCTGTGTTGTGTCCACCACGTGTATAGAAACCCAGTTGTTAGTATCTTAGTGGGTAGAGCACAGATTAATCACTTTGTAGCTTTGTACTTAACAACAAACAAAACAAATAATACAAAATTTAATATATTGTTACGCCTCCATTCGTTGGTTAATATTCCTTATAATTTCTTTCCGAAGAAATTTAGCGAAAGAAGTCCTTTCTTAAATAAAACTGGTTTATTCTTTCTAAATACAACTTTGCAATACACTTAATTTCCACAGTCACGCTATAACAAACGCTATAATTCACAACGAACGTCTCACATGCTCGACTCAACAATACGTCTCTCTTTGTCCGCAGTTCAATTACCCATTGTTACCGTCAGTTCTTGGCGGCTTATATACAAGACTACCGCATATCTAGTAGCTTCTCGAGGTTTCATGAACGTTTTAGAAGCGCATGACGTGTTACTAGCGTCACGTGACCTCCGCTGTCGTAACAATATATATATATATATGACCAAAACATTTCTTTGAAAGCAAGTTTGTTTTGTTTTCCATTTTATCTGTTTAAATACCGCCATTTTTATAACAGTTGAGTTGGATATTTTGTGTCACTATTAATTGTTGTGAAATCAAATGTAATTAAATGTATAGTCACTTAAAAATTAAGATTCTTAAAACATAATGTTAAGAAAGAAAAATACATCGCAGTTTTATCTAATGTCCACCTCGTCTTGTATTTGGAAATTTATCAATTAGTATTTTTCCCTACTTACAGAATTAACTGCATCGAGGATTTTCATGTGACAGGTTGTGTTATTACTTCAGTTTGGTGTTCAGGTTTCCATAACGTTTCTCATCTTGAGGCACATAATATATGCATGTGTTGAAATTTATTTGGTTCTTTACTTACACATTTTGTCTTTATAAACTTGCAATGAAATCAGATGCATTTATTACAAAAGAAAACAGGATTTCAAAGCAGTTTATATAATTCTTTACACGGTCATCTTGCATTATGAGTGTAACACATGATTTTAAGCCAACTGAACAACAACAAAAACAATGTTATTTATCTCTAGGGACTTTGTTAGAGACCCCCTACTTTAAAAAACAGATAATATATACCACAATAATTCCCTATTAATCGTTGTTTAGCGCTGCTTTTGCACAGAATGAAACAAAAACTATTCTGTTTGGCTTGTGTAGCATATTGATAAAGTAGAAGAAGAGAAAAAAAAGGCAAACAAGTTATTTTCTGCAGTTTCTTTTTTTTTCAATAAGAAATGACAGAGATAAATAAAAATAATGTTATCAACAGTGTAAAAAAAAAAGCATGTTTTGATGTATATAATTTTGATTTAAGACTGCGATTCCTTGCATACACCCCCTTTTATACTTGATAAAAACAGAACCATACAAGTTCACAATTTTTATTTGGCTTACATGCTCTGAGTGTAGTCTTGGAAAGACAGATTGAAAATCAAATGAGTACAGTCCGTTTTTATATTCCATAATGGTAGCCTACATAATGATAACGTTCTTTTTATATTCCACAAAAACTTCTGTGAGAAAATCTCCGTACGTTACAACATACTCCAACAAGACGTTATAACTTTCTTTTTTTTTCTATGGAATACATAAATGTTTGAGCTGTAAATTTACTTGAAAAACTAATTGTACAATTTTCGTCCAATGCCCTTATAATTTTAGACATTCATTATATACAATAATCGTTCAAGCTATTCTTTTATATTAAAAGTTCAGATAAAGACTATCGGGAAAATATATTTTGAGGCCCAATATATATTTTATTGTTTGTTTGGCTATGGCAAAACTACGGCTATCTGACGCTGTTCCTAAATTTCAACTACCAACCACAAGGTAGGAAACTGACTGCAGCACCATCGCCATCTCTTGACTAATCTATAACACAGAAAAAACAACTTGCACCCTACTGCTATTTTAGCTCAAAAAACATACCATGAAAGTTGTTTCTTCAAAAAATTTGTAACGAACATGCGAAACGTTTTATATAACTATTAACAGCGAATATGCTACAAAAAGGTGGGTGAGGCTAACCCTAAACGACAAATGACTGACACACTATTAATGCAGTAAACTACCCTCCCAATGGTATAATACATATTGATATTTTCTTTCAACTTTGGGTAAACGTGATCTATCGCAACACATACACTGAAAGAGAGGTGACATCTATTTAATCATGTGCACATAACTGACTCCTATAGTTAACAATAAAACTTCATTATTTTTTTTAATAATTTGTTTTTCTAAAACATTCAAAATTCCTCAATATATATATTTCATGACATTTTCCACAATTATTTTTGAAATGTACTTTTACTATATAAGACAGTCAACAACACCTAAGTAGATAACTATAAACTAGTAAAAACAAAAAACACATACATATTACTAACATATTTTTGTCAACATTTCCTGATTATTCCACCTAAAAATTGCTTGTAAAGAAACCAGTATGTTGTAAAAAAAGAGAAAAAATGGCCATAAAAATAATTTTATTGATACTTTCTAATTTTAATAGTTAAAAAATACACGTTGAAAACAATAGTTCTAAGAGATTGCTCGATCACAAAGAAAGTATTATCAATGAATTTTATTTTTAAGCTTTGACAAATTCTTTAATCATTACATAAGAAGTGAAGGTATTAGACAATGGTAATCCTGAATTTTCTGAGCTAAAATTATATCTCCCCTAATTATAATAATATTTGTTATATATATTGCAAACTTGTTATCATTCAAACAACAACTATGTTGCAAAATCACACATCCATGACCTGAAAGGAAGGACAGACTTCTGAAACAGCCTCATGATTCTAAACTTATAAACAAACACAGACAATATCACATGACTTTTGTAGAATATTGAATACAGGGAGGGGACAAGAGGGTAAAAGCTGGAGACTGGGCCACCCAATAACTCTAAGCATATGGACTCAGTAATTTTGATAAGTGTAATGTTGTTTAATTCTATGCATATGATGTACATGTTGATAACATTTACATATGTGTGTGTGTGTATATATATATATATATATATATATA
>NW_013667643.1:11744-17754 GCF_000517525.1 Limulus polyphemus
ACCACATCCTTCCCCCAGTAGTAGTCAAATTTAATGTCCTAAATATGACCCTGACTGATTCAGTATTGTCCTGCAAACTTTTTGGTGCAGAAATGTATGAGAAACCTAATTCCATTATAAGTAAGGTTTCCAGACGTTATCTCTGTGGACATAAATACAGATTTCATAAGCAAGCACAGCAAGAACTATGATCCCAGTTGTGAATTTTATGAATTGCTAAATGAAAAATCAGTACCTCTTTTCATTCTACATTCCAAATCTACAAAACCCAGATGGAAAACTCAGTGTTACAGAACTACCCATCCTTTTCCAGTATGTCCTCGTTGAAGATTAGAAACAACGAAAGACTGACCTGAACAAATACATTTGTCAGTTTTAACCTCCAAACTTTCTATCAGACAAGTTCAAGTTTCCAAGGGGATTAGTCCAACTAATGAAAGAACCCCCTAGCTCTAAATATTGGACAATATCAAGCACTTCAGCTTTTATATTCAACAGAATATGCAATAATAAATGGTCAACAATTTACTTTAATATATGTATTTAATAAAGAACAATGTATGAAGTATATACACTTCTGGAGCACTGATACAGTTTTGTTGATGTTGACTGGTATTACAAAATGTATAATAGTTTGTAACATTATAACACTCCAAAGATGAAAGGGGCAAGCATGTTTGTCAAATGGATTCAAACCCGCAAGTCAACTGCCCTAACGACCAGGCCATGTCAGGCCCACATATTAAATAAGCTTGAATTTATCTTTCATTGTTACATATTCATTTTGCTATTAATCAATTTGTCATTTTTAAAATCCAAACAAGTGAGATTGGCTAACATCTAAATAAGAATGTTTATTAATTCTATACACATGAGTGGGATTCAAAGTGTGCATGCTATGACATCATACAGTGAGCCATTCAACATGGTATTATGTATATAATGTCAGAGTTATCAACAATTCATTTACCCTACACTGCAAGAGTTCATGGTATAGGAGAGTAAGTACCAGATACATTATGCATGGATACTGAAAAAACTGTAGATATACATTTAAAAGATTCTAAAGGTTAAGAAAATGCACTATGCAAACTGTACAATAAACAAAAGTAGGCTTAGCCTCCATATGAACATCACCTTGCACTCCAACCTGTTAGTCTTAATCAGACCAAAGTTGTCGATTCATGCACATATCTTAAGTACAAATACTTTTGTAACACTTATGATTTTTTGTGTACAACAGACTTGTAAATTTTACTCAGAGCTTGCTATATTCCATGTCAATACACATAATACATTCAGAATCATAGTAAATATTCCTTCTCCAATACAAGGTCATTCCAATGGACTGTGCCTGTGCACATTTGGCTAATTAAATCCTGTGTGCCTTTTATGTATTAGCACTGACTTTGTGTGATAGAAAGTGACAATTACTTGCTACAAGTGATTTATAAACTAGGCATTTTGTTTCAGTGGAAATGTGTAAAATGTGTTTGAATTTCACTTACTTTTTCAGAAATTTAAAAATATTGTACACCCACAAGCTGAAAAAAACTATATGCACTGCTTATGCTTTTTTTATAATGATTTATCTGCTGAATAATGGTTCAATAAATATTTCTAACTTTATAATAAAATAACAAACTGAAAGTGAAACTTCATGTCTGACTAATACCCACATCTGAACATTTATCAGATTTTGCAGGTTTCAAGGAGTCTTCTACATCTAATGCCATTTAAATTTTAATCCATGATTTTGACCAGTCTTCATCACAATTTTTTATGTCCATCAGTGTAAAATAAGCACAATCAGAAGTGCCCACATATCAGAAACTTTACACAATAAAGTCACAAAAAATCTAATTTTATGTTTAATGTGTATATTACTGTTCAGTCTTACATGTGCATATAGGTCTGTAAAACAATCAATAACTTTGAATTCCATAATAACTGGGGAAATAACTGAATCCTTATAACAAATTTTGGATTAAACATCAAATCTACTTCTAGAGAAAAACAAAATGCTCTAGATAATGACACAAGAGTTAGTACTTTTATCTAATCTGAAAAATAAACACAAATACAAGACATTGGTTCTTTAACAAACTTACAGATATATACATAAAAAACAAGGCTAAGTACACTTCTACAATATCCAAAAATCTTGAAATGATCAAGAACAAGAAATGAAGAGTTGGTTTTACATTTAATTTTTGCATCTTTAAAATTCAATCTAATTCAAACTGGATGAAACAAACAACAAAATGTAGTCACTAATAAAAAGACACCCCACCTAAGAATGTGACCTCTCCAGTATGTCACAGGTTACCTCCTATATACATTTCACTGTGACGTCACAGACACATCAAAAGTGAAGATTCTCAGAAACGTCACAACTATCTCTCATTGTGATGTCACATATCAATCTTCCAAGACTTAATTGAAACTTAACTTTAAAAATACTGTTGGTCTTTTTTCTATTTCTTAATAAAAACATACACATCACACATTGAGTAAATAAATTTTATTTCATCTATAATAGTGCACTGAGAAGTAATGAAATACTGAAAGATTAATTGTCAGAGATTGTATAAAAAGCACCAATTTCAACTGCAACAGAAGTACAATATGTAGAAACTGAATGGATAAATGATAAAAGTTATGAAAAAACTTTATTTTGGTGTACGATATATTGGGGATCTGCTTGATTTTAACGATGCATTTTTGAGTTTAAAAAACAGAACTGTCAATAGTTTAGAAAGGGCAGAATGTGTAATATTAAATTGAAGAGCCCACTCTGCTTATTCCTGCTGAATATTGATTTCTTTGTTCATATCTAAATCATCATCTTCTTCTGTGTTGATTTCATTGTCGTCTACACTGTCAAGACCTTGCCACTCATCAAATAAATCTCTTCTTGTGGGATATGAACTTCTTCCAAAATTGTCATTTTCATGTTCCTCCTCTAAAAAGTCATTAACAGAACCTGGAACATGATCTTTTAAATCCTCCTCAGCATTTTTACTATGCAGAATATTTCCACCAGTATTTCCATGAGATGTAATGGGTGTATGATCTTAATAGCCATCACTATCATCAGTTTCTTCATGGTTAAAGTGTTTAAAAACCTGTTTAACTTTTGGCAACTGGCTTGCTATTGAAGTTTTCTTTTGTTCATTACTGTCTTATAAAGAACTGTTACAGTGCTGAAACAGATTTTCCAAGTCTTTATTGAGACCTCATCATTACCCAGGTTGACAAATTTTAACTTGTATTTAAAGATGCTACATTTTACGAAATAATAACTATATTTTTGGCTTTGTTATGTTTGAGTCTAAACTGTACAAATTATCATGAACTCTGTAAATTAAAGCTGTAGAAAACTAAACTTATAATTATTACAAAATATGAAGGTGGCAGATATTGTAAATTGCAAATTTTCACATACCAAGAGAGGATTCAGAGTACTACAACAACAACCATAAAATCAAAGAAAGCAGATGCAGAAAAGTTAGAAGCAGAGGTTATAAGGATAAATAATTGTGACTATCGATTACAATTTTTGATTAAAATTCATATTTTTCAAACTGTTGTTTCACTGTATGTTGATTTCAATAGTTAGTGTTATGTTAGAGAAAATAACATACAGAATATAAAGCTTTACTGAATGACTTATAATATTCATTCAGGAAGTTCTAGGTGTTATGTAAATGAAATAAGAAAAGTGTAAGATGAAAGTATGAAAAAAGTATTTTTAACACGAATATCAACTTTTACCCAGATTGACTCGGTAAC
Organism: Limulus polyphemus; assembly: GCF_000517525.1. NCBI lineage: Eukaryota > Metazoa > Arthropoda > Merostomata > Xiphosura > Limulidae > Limulus > Limulus polyphemus. The sequence goes on from NW_013667643.1 coordinate 15,540, forward strand.
GGCTTTGGAAATTCACAGGCAAATCTTTAATTTTTTGTGTACAATGGACTAGTAATGTTTATTAAAAGCTTGCCAGGTGCTATAAAGATACATATAGAAATTCAGAATCATAATAAAATATTACTATGTTAGTTTCACAGTAGGTCCAATTAGTGTCTGTAAGAAAAGTGTCACTTTAAACAATGGATACTTTTCACAGCTGCACTGACTTCTGTGTAAATTTTTTGTTATAGTTGAAAGTCAATATTTATTTTCTAACCAAATTGTTGCTATTATTCTGTATTGTTTTGCCATTTATTTATAATTATTTATTCATTTGGTTGATAGCTTTAGCCAAGATGTATGCTTAATTAATCAATAGTCTTGTCAACAGAAAGTATGACTTATAATAGCATATTTGTCTCTTGTAATTTTTTTTATTACAATTGAAGGGTCATATATATATTTTCTAATTGAAATGTTACCGTCAAACTGTTCTATTTGCTGTTTATTTAATCAACAATTTGACATTAAAATGACTGTGACTGTTAACCTGGTTGGAATAGTGACCATTAAGTAAATATTTGTTTTGCTTTTAAAAATCAGCTGTAACTCTTTTAATTGGCTGCAGTAAAGTGCTCTTGTAATGAAAACTTACTATATATATATGAGAATTGCACATGGATCAAATACATGTACTTAAACAATGTCTATTTCTTATTTTAAATATAAGAACATGATTACACTTCTTTATAACATTTTTTAACATGTTTTATTTTATTTACATAGATTACCCATAAAACTAAAGGGTTTTCAATCAAACATGAACTAATAGTTATGGTGACATCATCCACATATATATCTTGCAAATTAGTACTATTGAAGTTTCAACCCTTTGGAACCTTCGATAGTATCCTTTGTTACAGCTCTAGTTTTTCTGTCGGCAGCAAGAAACTGCTTCAATGGCTTGAGTGACTTAACTTTCACTATGGTAAACTTCTTTTTGTTTTGTTTTATCATGCTGTTGAGTCATTTCCATGTGTATTTAATGTGTGATCCAAATTATGATAACTAGAAAACATTACCTTATACGTGTTATAACATAACATTTTGGCACAACAAGGGATCCATTGGTACACCTATGCTATCTCATCCTCTAAACTAAACTAAAACTATTAAATAAAGAAAAAAACCTCAAAGCCAGCCTTTAGCATCCATATATTTATCAAGCTTTCTTTTAGATTATACTTCCTCCACAACAATCTGTTCCAAAGGGCAACCATGCACCTTGCTAGAAAATTAAAACTATCTTAGCTGGGGATGGCTTCAACCCTGTCAAAATTTATACTTGTGTCCCCTGGTAAGATGAGGTTTTCTTTAAAAAGAATTTCTAGACCTATAACAAGTATCAACAAATGTTCAGCCATATGGGAAATACTAAAGAATAAGAGGTGTTCACAAGATGTCCATGTTCTCTTAAATTGCTTTAATCGCTAATAAATTGTGCTATTTTGCGATTATATAGCCAAGACAATTACTCTGTACCTGCTTTGCTAATCAAAACTGACTGTTCATCTTTATCTCATACTTAGCTTAAGTATCAATTAATACACGGCTTTAGAAATATTAAAGGAATAAATAATAAAAGCAACATTTGCACATCAAATATTATAATAAATAGGCTGTATCTGAGGTTGTTGTCAGTCAAATTAAATATTGGTACTAAAATATAAAAGCTATGAAACTATATGTCAGGCAAATTAAAGACAAGTATTACAATATAAAAGTCATACTTTAGTCTGTTAGTGTTAGTTAAATTAAATTTAAATTAAGTCTTGCAAAATAAAGATACCTGATGGGCCGAAAGAAACTTAATACGACAAAACATTAATTCAATCTATATCCACAATCCATTTAGTAGCCTATTTCTTAAAGCCTGAATGCGATGACAAATCTACAACCTGACTTGGAAGCCTATCAGATCAATAATAATGTCCATATATGTATTTATCTGAGATTAATCCAAATTAAAGGGACTATTCATTCTCCCAAACTTATAAAATCTGATTTCCATAAATTGACCAAGCAAGCCTGGTTGCAGATGAATTCACGTTTAGTAATCAACAGCTACTCAAAATATTAAACTAGTGACAGTAGGTCAGTACAAACATGCAAAATAAAAATAATATATATGGTAAATACATGTGCTCTTAAAAGTGAAAAATCTCTGAGAATT
>NW_013667643.1:18651-28564 GCF_000517525.1 Limulus polyphemus
GTAGTCTCTCTCTCTGTAATAATATATATATATATATATATATATATATATATAGCTTGTGCTGCCACCTAGTAATTGTTATATATAACATCTCAGTTACATCTTCAAAACATTCCCAAGAAAATGTGGTACCTGTGACCACTCAGAAATGTATACGTCATGTAGTGAAAATGACGTAACAGAAGCATCAAATTCTGACCTGAGGGGTGAAGTCTTTGGTGGGACAGTTTAACATTGTGTGAGACATCTTTTTTTTTATATAATGATAAGGTTGGAAAAACAAATTGATTAAATAGTGTTAGACATTTGTTAACTATATTCACACATCGTAAACAAAAACAAAACATTTCTTGAAGGCTAAAACTTTTCTGTGAATGCAAAGGAACAAGGTAGGCAAGAAGTAATTATTCTTTTCATAAATGTTATGTTTGAATTGATAAAATTCCATACTACTTACTGGTATACTATCTCATTCTTCCTCCCTCTGTTTCTTCAGATATACATTTGTGAACAATTAAATATTTTTCCATAGTCATCAACACTTACAGGACAGCAATCAATAAGACAAATCAATGTTTGAAATACAAAAGTACATAAACAGAAGAAGCATGCGAAATTAAAAACTAATCAAAATATTCACTATCTGTAACAAAATAAAACAGTTAAATACTACATTCATAATCTTTGGCTATTATCTTATGATAATGCTAAATATTTAGGGTATAAAGCTGTTGGAGGAACACATGCAAATAATGTTAAATTTTACACACAAAAAAAGTGTTTTAGCATAACCTCAACTTAAAGATCACATCAACATATTCAAACACACAAATGTATTTCAGTAAACAACTAAGAAGATACATATTTTATACTAGTGTTAACTTAATACACTTGAAAGACATTGAGTTTATTCCTAAGGAAAGTTGTTTCAGCTCACACAGAGCACTGAGTAATATTTGGATTTGTTTTCTCTTCTTTACCATCTCTTTAATGTTTTAAAAGCTTATAAATCTTAGACTGGACCAGAAGAAGGAGCTTGGTGAGTGTCATTTTCCTGGTAGGCTGTTCCTCTATGATCTTAGCTAGCAGTTCATAATCTAGAAGAAAAATTAAGATACTTGAAATACTCGTTCCACTACATTTTGGAACTTTAAATATAAAAATTCCTTAAGATATAAATTTCCAAGATTTAGTTTTTAATTAACTTTAATGAATTAGAAATTATTCAGTTTACTATCAAATCTCATAAACATAATAACAAAATGTAAGATAAGCTTGTTCCTAATGCCACGAGTCTAAGAATATGTTGAATATAAGTACAGAAGCTAACACATCTCAAGCAGGACTGAACACAATGTTAGCTATCTACTATATTTGCAAGTATGTATCATGTCATTTTTCATTTAAAATAAATGTATGTCTGTTTTCTTATGTTAGATACAATGTGTATCATATGACAAGAATAAATAATAATTAACAAGTAGTAAAAAAATATTTACTATGAAGACAAAACAATATTAACATAACATAACAAAAGTCCGATATTTAATATATAATGTTCTGCTCCTTATCATAAGGCAAATATCATATTGGTCTAAAGTGACTTGACAATAACTACACTACTACTTTATAGCTTTACATAATCTATGAATCATCTTTCATTAATTCATGTTCTTTCTATACTTAAAACAATCTTTAAAAGGAGATTCATAGAACAGAGTATTGTTTGTTTGTTTGTTTTGAATTTCGTACACAGCTACACGAGGGCTATCTGCGTTAGACGTCCCTAATTTAGCAGTGTAAGACTAGAGGGAAGGGAGCTAGTCATCACCACTCAATGCCAACTCTTTGGCTACTCTTTTACCAATGAATGGTGGGATTGATCGTCACATTATAATGCCCCCCATGGCTGAAAGGGCGAGCATGTTTGGTGGGACGGGGATTCGAACCCGCAACCCTCAGATTGCGAGTCGAGTGCCCTAACCACCTGGCCATGCCGGGCCTAAAACAGAGTATATTATTCACCATGTCATGTCTACTACACATAATTCTATCATATAAAAATCATGAATCCTTAATTACAAAAACACATGTGGTATAGTCAGGTGAATTGAATATTCATATGAGTTATCAAATAGTTTAATGAAATAACAGGCGATTCATTCAAGATATTGATAACAGAGCATTACTAAATTTAAGCAAGTTGATGTAAAATGTAGTAATGAGACAGAACACAAAGTGAAACATAAAATGAACAATCTTTATTATACATAAATATAAAAACAGTGTGTACACTTACAATTACTTATTTTGGACCTGGCTGACTACTGATTACCAAGTTCTCCTAGACTATTCTCAAGTATTTTACAGACCAAACTGTTAAATCAAATGTTTCTTAGATCCCAAGAATCCTCACACCTACCAAGAGCAACATGTACTACCACACGACTGATCATTCTCACACAATGTCGTACTAAGAAATGTCCACACTGTTAGTATCAGATATTACATAATTTGAGAAGAACAAAAGATTAACTTAATAGTTTTCTTTACCACGTGTTCTATTAAACCTACACATATTCAGAACAAACAATGAATTCAGAATAAGCATTATAATACTACAAGAAGATAGAAGCACAATATATTCCATTATCCCAGAAATACCTTGTTTGATCCTCTGATCTGCTAAGTATTCACCAATTCCTCACTTACAATCTTGTATTTTCCCCCCTGTTACTCATACCTCTGAATAACATTTTTAAACATAATAATATATATTATATGCATATACAACTTAACGAAATGTTGATGTGCAAGTTTTTAATGAATATAAATTAAATGTCAAACAACCTTTATTTTAATGTTCCATAAAATAAAAACAGCTAAAGATTTTGACAGTGATATCAAATGTGTAAGCTGGCAAAGGAAAAGAATATAATTCAGGAGTAACCTAGACAATACTAGGAAAAGTTATATTGATATCTGATACCATGATCAAATATCATATAAATGATAAATACATTTGGCTACAACAATCTAGCATATTACAAACCATATTTCAACAATGTCAACATCTTCAATGAGTCTCTTAACAATACTGTGACTGTAATACTACTAAATAAGTATAAAAAATTATAATAGAGGGTGCAGTTTTGAAGGATACATTAAAAAAGGTTATGTTAATTACAATGTCTTTCAATAGCACTTAGGTTATCTAGTTTGTAGGCTGTTTTTTAACTTGTGCGATTTCCAATATCATGGCTGTCATACACTAAATATGAGTCATAAGATCAATACATTTTTGTGTGTGTATATATATATATATTTGTTAAAGTTGGTCTACTGTATGATATCGAATAATGAATTCAATAAAATGTCATAACATTATTCAAATACTTTAATTAATTTATGTTACTACATGATAAAATACAATGGACTCAAAACCCCATAGATAATACATTTATTTGATTGTTTTAGAGCAAAGCCACACTGGGCTATCTGTTGTGTCCACTGCAGGGAATTGAACCCTAGATTTTGGCATAGACTTATCACTGTCCCACTCGGGGTCAGAGCAATAGATAGTCATTATTATTTACTAAAATGACCTTCACTCTAAATGATTCACAAATACTGCATGTAAAAGAAATTAACTCTAGGTATGATTATGTTAAGAAAAATCACACTCCCACAGAGAAATCATACACATTAATATAACAATAAAGGAGTTGCATCCATGACAGAAAAAAAACAATAAGGAGTATAATCAAAACAAACAAAAAAGAAAAATTAGAAAAACAATGAAATAAAGAAAACTGGTGTGTTTTACAGCATCTGTAGTAAATCTGTATTAACATTATAACAAACATATCTTGAATATAAATAACATTAACATCAATGAAAAAACAACTTAAACTAGCTGCAATTAACAGGTCCAAGTCTGGAAAACATAGGTACAATTGTTGGGTGGTTAAAAATGGCACTTAAATTCCAGTTAAAAGACCTGAAAACTAGATAGATATATAGAAATCACCATGAAAAACAATCCATTAACTATTTATATTACAAATCACTCAAAATGCTTTTCTGCTTACAGGCATGAGTCTACAATCAAACAACAATGTTCATGCCTCAATCAAGTGACCAAACTTATGACCTACTAAGACTAATCCTTATACAATTTAGACCTATTTTCAAAGCAAATTGATAAAATAATAACAAAAATAGCAATGATAACAAATAATTCAAATATCCTTTACAAGTTATTTATTCAACTTTTAATGCATTTACAATGGATACCATTGTGTTCTACAACATAACTGTGTTTATTCTAATGACCTTTTTAACAATATTTGCAATGCAGCAATAGATACACATGTACTGTTCTCAGTTCAATTAACAACAGTTGCAATGCAACAATACCTGTAGAGTTCTCAGTTGAAGTCACAAATAAACTTAATGTAAAAAAATTAAACAAAAAAGGATACAAGCTTAGTATATATATATATATATATATTTGTTTTTAATCCATTTAGCATCATTTAACAATTTTCTGAATTTCTCAGAGCTAAAACTGTGAGAAATAAACTGGTAAAACATAATTATTATAATTAACTGGATCTCCACAATTTTGATGGTATGTCTTGTCAACACAGCATTCACTTTACAATATAGCTATTACAGGAATATGCAGCTTCAACACTATATTTAAAACCAGAATTTTTATGCTTGCATAGAAAATGAAAAAATATGTAGTGCCCTCACATTTTAAATCTGTAAATTGTAATGCATCACAAAAACAGCAATACACAGTTTTTAAGAGTTTGAATGTATCACACGCTAGAAATCCAAGACTCAATAAGATCTTGATAAAGTATACAAGCTCAAATACTGTATTGGCTATGCAGCATTTCTCTTTTGTTATAAATACACTTTCACTTCTTACAACAGTACACAGGTTGATCCACACAGGTACGTAAAATAGCAGTAGGTTATTAGTATTGGACATTTGTTAACTATATTCACACATCGAAACAAAAAAACAAAACATTTCTTGGAGGTTAAAACTTTTTCTGTGAATGCAAAGGAACAAGGTGGGCAAGAAGTAATTATTCTTTTCACAAATGTTATGTTTGATCACAACAATAGAATAAAATAATAATCATAAAATCAAAAATGAGAAGTTCTCAAATTTGTTTCTTACAAACAAATTAATTAACTAACTACCAAAAAACAAAACTCTTTCACAAAAAGAACTGTGAAACAAAACCTTAACTATACAATATCTAATGTAACAAACAGAGAGTTATTTTGATGGATGCATTATGATTTTGGGTAACTTCAAGGGTAAGAACAAACATGGGCATCAACAGAAATTTTTCCAGGGAGGACAAAGTAGTGTGAAGTTGTGAAGTGAATAAAATATTTATATACAAATGCTGAATATATAAATAAATAAAGAATTATATTTCTCTTTTGGGGGGGGGGGGGGCTTAATACACATGTATTAAAGTTTATATTTTATCATGGCATAAACACATCAATAAACCTTTTTTATTTACTGAAATTTGGATAATAGTGTTTCACCATCAAAATGGTATTGATTGCAAAGCTATATCTATCTATAATTCTCAGTTAATATTTTATAATTTCTACCTGAAAAGCTGCTAAAATTCTACAATACTAATTACATTTAATAATCAATAGTCTTAATTATGAGTAACAGACAAACTACAAAAAGCTTTTACAACCACTCTGTCCTAAGTCATCATTTGGGTACCTTCAATGCTGGTAGTGTTTTTGGCCTGTAACCCAAGAGTGCCTGACAAAGTTGGGCCAGCGTAGCAATACTACCAAGAACCGAAGCATAAATGTCACACAATAAGCTTCATGTAAATTGCCTATTGCATTAGGCCTACTTACTTTTATTTGAACTAATTTGAAGTTAGACTTTTGGTTGTCAATAAATCCTTTCTGGTTGACTACCTAAGAATATTGTTTTGTCTGAAAACAAGAAACATAGATTTAAATTGTGCTTGAGAACCATTTTTTAAATCATCATTACTGAGATAGATAGTATAAAAATGTACCCTTTTCAGGATGATGATAAGAAAATATCTAATTTTTATATCTACCTCTGACAGTTGTTTTATCAACTAATATCTAGGTGTATATATGAACATCACACACATTCATTCAAAGATTAGCTCAATATAAGGTTTACAACTGTTCATGTAATATGAAATGCTATCAGGATATTTAGTGGAAGTATAAATTTAAGATGATTCAATGTTCCCTTAGTCACAAGGAAATATTACATAACGCCATATAATGAAATAAGCTTAACATTGAATGTCATTTTTATAATTAGTATTATATTTCACAAAAAATTATCCTTGTTTTTACAGTTACTTTTAATTGTAGAAAAATCATTCAAGCTTATTATTTGTAGTTAATAATGTAGCAGCATTTGGACATCATTTAATTTTCACACTGCACAATGATAAACAATGTTTTGCCAAAATAAAATTATTACACTGGAAAAGGTAACGGGTCTTAATATTTTTAATAGAGGGTCGGTAACATTATTCTTACCTATTTTATGAAACTGCTCTTCTTAAAGTTTTCCATTTCAGTATAATTCATCTCTAAATATGATGTGATTTGATGACAGCAAACTCATGCTGAGATAACAACACCAAAAAGACTTTAATAACAGTGCACTATAAATTGAAAAATAAAAACAGACATTCAAATTTGAAAATTCCTAGATTTAAAACTGTTGTTCGGATACTTTACTCTCGCACAAAAAAAAACTACCTGAAGAATACAACTAACCATATCATAGTATTAAAAACTATAATAATTTATCTAATTCAATAAAAGTATTTTATAGGCAAGATATAAATTACAATACATGAATATTTTAAATATAAAACTGGACTGGCAGTGGATACAGAACACTAAGTTATTATTCTCCTTAAATCTGAAGTAGCTACTTGTATATATTCAGTGTACTTGTGATAATTTAACTGTTTAAATTTCATTAACATTTTAAACAACTATATGAGATGCAATTCAGGTGTTTCAATTTGTGAGACCATGTAGACTGAGTGTAGTAAACACTTTTCTGAGTTCTGAACTGTAGAATTAACAGTAATAAGCTGAATATTAGATAAAATATGAATAAACTTTGGAAACATGGTATGAAAACTGTCAAACCAGGATTTAATTCAGTTTTGTTTTTCACACAAGCAGGATGAATGTTCAGTGAGTTTTCATAGGCTCTCAAAATGATGTAATTTTTACAGAAATACAGCCAAATTATAAGCAAATAACCTTTTATGAACACAGATAATATTCAGAAATCCTCACAAAAATTCCAAAAATATTAAGATCGCCATTCACTTTTTACTGGAATTAATTTTTACCAGTCCGCAATGATTTGACTGTTGAAAGCATTGACACTATTTTTTTCAATATTTGATGACTAAAAGTCACCTAAGTAAAGTAAAAAAGTTTATTTTGTTTTTGAAATAAATTATTTTTTTTTGTAAATATTGTATTATTTTACTTATGTAATTACTAGATATTTTATTTGGAATGTTGGTCCCTATAAATCGTTTTGGTATTTTACTGGTCTGTGATTGCTAAAAGTCTGGGAACCACTGCTCTATAGGACAGTGTTCATATACAATTCTACACAAGTTTGGATTTTTTGTTTCAGTTTTTCAACCTCCTCACCTAACTCCCTAATCTTGTGTTGCTTCATTTTTACTAACTTTCTGAAGCTGTTCGACTTACTAAGATCAGTCAAATTTCCTTGTTTTTCTGAAGATCATCAGCAGAAGACAGAAGTGCTGAACTCTAATCAAGTAACCATTTCATCAAGTAACTGTTTTCATTTACAATCAAGATTATCTAATTGTTCTAAAGTCAACTTTCTTTTTTCTATCACCTCACTTGCAACCTTTCCATTTTTCTGATCTTCAAGACATACCCTATATTTCTGTCTGCTTCCTTAAGCAGCCTGAAGATGTGGCTTTGATATTGACACTTCCTGAAGTCCACCAACAGCCTGGATGTGATCATACACTACCCTTCAAGCAACGACTGCATATTCTCTTAGCAAGTTCTTTATTAATTGAAAACCCTTTCTCAATTGGAGCTTGCCCATGTGATAAAACCAATATTTTTTTTTCAGTTCCCTGAGATATTTGTAGTCATAGGAGTGACTCATGCACTTCATCAATAAGAAACCTAAGTCAGATGATGTTTCCAATGACTTCCTCAACACTAACAGAGCATGTATTTTGCCATGCAGCTGACTTAGTATGGCTGCCTCACACATATTCCCAATGTCAAATGTTTTAGAATGCATGGTATAGTGGGCTCTGTGTCAATCATTCTGAAGGTATTTTGAAAGCCAGCCAGAGTACTCCACCATCCCAAGCTAGGATTCATTGACTAGGCATTTGTTTGGCATTGTCCTCACCTCCAAACCTTTCTTTTCTGATCACAATGGCCTAGTTTTGTGGTCAACACAAGTGCATGTGTTCAGACCACTGTTTAGTTCTTTAGATGTCTGAAAGGGGGGACACAGAAATAATGGTCCCAAGCATCATAATAAACATGAAAATAATAAGCTTTTATTTCAATATTGCAGAATTTCCATGACTTTTCCAATCCCCTTGATAAAATACAATATTTCCATAACTTTCCAGGTCCTGGAAATTATATCAGCAATATTCCAAGACTTTCCAAAATTAATACAAACCCTGTTTTAATGGTAGACTAAACTGTTGCTATTGTAATACTAGAGGCATAAGAAATAAAACAGATTACTTTATAATTGTTGTTGCAGTGGGTTTTGACGTAAAGGGAATAACTGAAACTGGTTAAATGTAGATGATTTTGATTATAAGAATTTCTTGGAATACAGGGTTATAGGTTATTTAATAGTGATAGAGTACAAAAGAGAAGGGGAGGAGTGCCTATATATTTCAAATGTGAGTTACAGCCTGTTCAAGTTGAAGACATCAAAGCTAATAGCAATGAGGTTGAATCTGTTTGGGTTTCTGTTAGTGGTTATAAGGGAAAAGGCTTTTCGATAGAATTTGACACAGATCACCAGATAAAATTCATGAAAAACTATACAGTGAGATAATGAATTCAGTTTTTAATATGGTTATAATTATAGGCGATTTTAATTTCAGGCATATAGACTAGGAAATATTAAGAGTCAAACCATGAGGGAAACAGGTTCCATCTTCTAAACTAAATTAAAATAATTTAAACAATAATCTTAAGACCAGTCTTTATCATTCATAATGGCCAACCACTCTGTTAAAAAAAATTAAAGTGTCTTAACTGAAGAAGACTCATACCTTGCCAAAAGTTATATTTGTGTCCCCTAGTTCTACTATTCTCTCTGTTAGGCATGAAAAAAAATGATGCATCAACACTATCAATTCCTTTTACAATCTAAAACACCTCAATCAGATCACTTCTAAATCTTTTTTTACAAAAGAAAACAATGTCAGAGATTTCAACCTCTCCTGTAATTACAACCCCTCCATCCTAGGCACCATTCTAGTAACCCTTTTGTGAACCCTTTCCAACAATTCAATGTCTTTCCTAAGGTAAAGAACCCAAGACTGAACACAATACTCCAAATGTGGCCTAACCAATGACCTATACAATGAAATTATAACATCATCAGACTTGTATTCAATATTTCTGTAGATACAACCTAAAATCCTATTTGCCCTACCACTAACGACAGTACATTGCATGGATGGCTTTAGAGACTGATCAACTATTAGTATTACACCAACATTCCTTTCCTTCATAACACTGTTATTGTTAAGGTTATTCACATCCAAATTATACTTATAATTCAAATTATGATAACCCA
>NW_013667643.1:29202-30616 GCF_000517525.1 Limulus polyphemus
TAATCTGACAAATATAAGTACACCAAGATCACTAACTTCATCATCAGGTACACCTAAAAAAAAAAGTTAACAGATTAATAACACAATATTTCCCTTTTGTGAATTAATGTTAGCTCTGTTTTCATATTTCACTAAATGATTTTGTAAAATTAGTTTCTCGAGAATGTTCATCACTAAAAGTAAAAGTAAAACCGGTTGTCCTAACTGGTCTATAACTTTCAAGGGAACTCTGTTATCCCTTTAAAATTAACTAATTTAACAGACTTGTAGCATTACGTACTGCTGGGAAGCTATATAATTTTTTAAGAAACATTAAATTCTTTTTTTTTTTTGTATCACATGCAAATTAGAAAATCACAAAATATCAAAGAAAAAAGGTTGAAGTTAAAAACTTAAAATGAGTAAAAATTAGCTCCAAAAATTGAAACAATAATAGATTCAATATTACTAGTACTATTACACTTACATTAATTAAGCTTGCTTTACAAAATGGGTCTATAATTGTGCAATGTTTGTTAAGTTATTGTCCGAGAACTCTTTAGGTATTGGTTCTTTTACCTAAACTAAAAGTCAAAATCATTATCTGAACAACGATGCTACTAGTACTAGTTAGAACAACGTCACTGTGGCACAGACACTCGAAATTAAAACCTAATTACTAAATTTTATATTTACTATTTAGTCTCAAAAAGAAACACAGGCTACTGACCAAGTGTCATCTCAAATAGTACTTACTAGAATTTAGAAAGTAGGCTAAGAAAAGAGGAATAACCTGCTTACCTCTACTACTTTGTTTTTTAATTTTATTTCACAGCAAACGATTGTGATACTGCACTGCAGAAGATATCGTATGCATACAGATTAACTACACTATGTTACATGTAGGCCTATTGTTTACTGCTACAGTACAAATTACAACATACAATTTCTCTTTTTTTTACTTTGCATCTTCGATTGCGCGAGAATAGCCTTTATAATAATATCATGCTAGTCTGCTAGTTATCTCACTTAAATCTTTATGGTTTGTTATGTATAGTTGGTTGTCTTTAAATTTGAAACTCATCATGAAAATTTTTAAATCTTAACTGTATATAAAACGCACTACTTAATTGTTATATGTCCTTCCTAATAGAGCCCCCCCAGTGGCACAGCGGTATGTCTGCGGACTTACAACGCTAGAAACCGGGTTTCGGTATACCCGTCGGTGGGCGAGAGCACAGATAGCCCTTGTGTAACTTTGTGCATAATTAAACAAACAAACAAACCTTTCTAATAGTAAAGTTCGCATGGGGTTCCGTAGGGTATGAGGCAAAGGGGAACTTATCCTCCCTGGAAAATGAGAAACATATTTATATATATATATACACCTGGAAAAAAGTTAAGCACCCCCAAATATTTTTCAGGATTGCTTATT
>NW_013667643.1:31476-32888 GCF_000517525.1 Limulus polyphemus
GGTGATAATCTTGTTTTCTTGTGCCCAATAATGCATAATTTCATTTGATAAACACGTTTAGATTGAATGATAATTTATAATCAGTCACAAGAACGTCGAATCTGAATCACTTGAAAAAACACGGGGGTGCTTAACTTTTTTCCAGGTGTATATATACACACACCCTTGTTTTAGACTTTGCCTTCCACATTGGAGAAATTTCTGTGGTCATTTAGAAATTATATAATACATATTTACCATTTGGTGATCTACACATCTTCATTTGCACTTCTCTAATGTTAGCACATCAAGAAAGTTCATGGCCGAAAATCGGGACATTGTTTTTCTAAATTGGCAAAATCAGTAACGGCAGTTTTTATATTTTGAGAGCGTATTACTTTACATTATTGTTTTGTGTGATGACGACATCTCGTATGTAAATATAGGGAGCACTGAGCTTTCTAACTGTAATGGTAAGGTTCAGTTATTTAGTTTATGTAATGTTTTTTTATGGAGAAGTTTCTAATAAGATTATTTGGAGTTAATAAAAAATCATAATTGAATATTAACATGTTACTAAACTAGTATATTTTGTGTTGTTTGTAAGGAGAAAAAGACAATTAAGCTTCGCACTTTTGTTTACAAAATCATTAAAGCATCACATTTTTTCAAACAGACTTGATAAAACGGATATTTTTATAGCTATTGATGGCTGTTTTTCACTTAAATTTTGGTTGGATTCACCTCTGTTGTAGTTTAAATGAACTAAACAGAAAGAAAGTTTTTAAGAGCATAACTGTACGGAGGTTTAAAAACTTAGTTGCAGGCCTCATTCACATCAGTAGCGGTTGTTATGCAACATATACGTTAAACTCAGGCTTTCTTAATGAAGTGGAAGAGAGTAGAGAAAATAATTACTTCGTTTGTATAGTATAGGATAAGTAGTCTGTATTAAAGTTGGCAAAATATAAAAATGAAAAAATGGAACTAAAATAGAACAGCTAGTTTATGCTCTTGATGTGAATATCATGAATATTTCGTTGAAGTTACGCTAGACCCTGGTATTCTGTCATAACATTAATATCTGTATCATAATATTCTACTGATGATAATTTAAGTTGGATTTTTGCAGCTTTAGATAGTACACTTCTTGTAGTAACAGTAAAGATATCTCCTGTAGTTGGTTGCACTTATTAAAACCTGCATAAAATGACATTTGAATCATGCAGTATGCTTATTAATTCACAATTTCCTCTTTGCAGAGCGATCAGATGAACGCTCAGAAAAATTTCCAGATATTAAGAGGAGCAATTGGGTATAAAATTGAATAGTACAATTTTTCATTCATAAAACTAACAGTTTTTAGTAAAATGGAGAATAGCAGAGTTTATTCAATAGATGGCAGCACGTTTTCAAACGATTTCTGTTGTCTG
>NW_013667643.1:33888-46632 GCF_000517525.1 Limulus polyphemus
AAGTGTATCGTAAAGTTGTATTCGGAAAGAATAAACCAGTTTTATTAAATAAAGAACTTGTGTCGCTAAAGTTTCGTCGGAACGAAGTTACGGAAAGTTAATTAACAAACGGAGACGTAACAGTATATATAACTAAGATAATTTTTACAGAATCCAAATTCAATTTTTTCTTCAAAGTAATGTTTTATAATAACCCTTTTAATATTCTATCTCTCGTACTATTAACCAATTAGTCGCTTTAAACCTTTTTTTTATCTATATAAATACAATAGTAATGTCTGTTGTCTGTTGTATGTCCATATAACTACTTCGTAGGGTGTTGATCGATCTTCACCAAAATTGGTTTTGAGGCTCATTAAGTCCATGCGAGGGGGAACATACAAATTTTCAGTTTTGAATTTTGCGTCTTGTGGATTTCTTGGGTGTTTTTGCGTTTTTTATCACTACTTCGCTAAATTTTACATGAAGGTTTGTTGGGTCCATGCGAAGATGCATGCAAATTTGCGGTTTCGCATTTTGTGTTTTGCAGTTTTTATTGACGTTTTTGTGTTTTTTACAATTACATATCAGGGAAGCAACTTTTCATGTCCTAAGATAACTTTTCATTAATCATGAATGTACAAAAATTTCGTCCAGCTAGTAACAAAATATATTAAACCTTCATATATTTCACGTCATTCCGAAATATTTGATTTCGAATTCATTTTGACACTTATTTCTTCATTTGAAAAATAGTGCTGTCTAATACTACAGATCGTTTCGGAATGACAGCATTAATCTATGGTGTATGTGTGTATAAGGGGGGAAGGGAGAAATGGAAATAAAAACGATTACTTTTCATATGTTTAATACATAAGTTGTAAAACGAATATACTAACTATGAGCAAAAGTCCCAAAACATTAGCGGCGTATACTTTCTTCTATTGAATGATGCATTAAACTGGTCTGTTTTACAGCATCTTGTTAGAATGGAGCTACTTTATAAAACATCGACATAGGCCCTAAAACGTTACAAGTATTTAGCATGTATATGTAGATTATATGAAATGATCAAAAATAGAAATTTAAATCAAACTCTTTAAAGTACTGATATTGAATTATTTGCCAACTGTTTTAAATTAAGAGGCCTATCAAAAAGTGAAAATACATATATATATGTGTGTGTGTGTGTGACATAACTAAGATGTTGATACTGTATAAAACTGAGTTTGAGTTTAATGAAGTAAATCCATATACAGTAAAATGGATAATAATGGAAAATCGGTTGAATTACAACAATTTTTAAAATATGTTGTAGCGTATATTAAACATTTCCCTGATCCCTTCATCCACCCACACACACACACACACACAACGCTGTGTGATGGTTAAAACGTTGAATAAAATCATGCTAAAATATGTTATCTTTCTTATGAATTGAAAAAAAAACACATTATATCACAAATATTTTTTGTAGCACATATTTTGTAAAACTTTACTGAGATTTTATTTCATTTAAAAATACGAATAGTTTCTCAGTTTGAGAGTATAAGTCCAGAGAATATTATATACCACTCAGCTCCCTCTAAAAATACGAATAGTTTCTCAGTTTGAGAGTATACGTCCAGAGAATATTATATACCACTCAGCTCCCTCTAAAAATACGAATAGTTTCTCAGTTTGAGAGTATAAGTCCAGAGAATATTATATACCACTCAGCTCCCTCTAAAAATACGTTTGAAATTCAATTAATTTCTCGATCCTCAATATTTGTTTGATCACGGATCGTATAAGTCTGTATTCCTCTAAATCGCGATCCGAAGATTTTGTTACACGTGTGAGTCTCTACTTAAAAAAAAAAAAAAACTAAAAGAGAGACGTGTAAATTTCTATAAAATGTAGAAAGGATTTGAATAAAACTTTAAAAAATTATAAGAATATGCAAAAACGTATAGTAAAAAAATATTAAAACTGTATCTCTACGAAAAATAATAGATAAAGCTTATAGTCAGTAAGTCAGAATATTCGAGTTTATAGAAGCTGCTCGTTTCAGCAGTGCTCATATAAGAGCTATTTATAAAGGTATACATTCTAAGTCTCACCGACAACAAGGACAGATGTATCCGTCAAATATTCCTCAGGCTAGATACGTCCTCGCTTTGACCGAGAGTTTCCGCTTTCCACAACTATGTAATTTTTTATGCTTTCGTATGGGTTTACTAAGGATAAGTTGTGTTCTTTTTCTAACTTTTCGAAGCTCTCTGTGTGTGAATCTGAGTAGACTGATACCGTCCATTAGCTATGAAAATTAAGTGACATATTTATCATTTTTCTGTAGTGGTCTTTATATCATATGCCAAATCACGCTTTCCTCACTGTTGGAAAATACATAACCAAGATATATGTACGTATTCTCTTTTAAGGTTTGCTTGATTTTTATTCTCATATTCACGATCATTTGAAATAAAGTCTTTAAATGGTCAAAAGAAATTCCTTTTGCAATTCGTGTTTATTAGGCAATGCATGAGTGAAAACCTTTCTTTACAACCGTTCCGAGGATGAGGAGGAAAAACTGGACGAGGTCCAGTGATGGATTAATTTATTTTAAGTTCTAGAAAATTAGGTCACAGGTCAATAGCCTTCGCTTGCAACATAGTCAGTGGTGGTTCGAAAACATGTTTTCTCAAGAAAAAATGATAATCAAGTACTACTAAACTTAACTGACTTAATTCGTTCGAATGTAGATTTTATGTGTTGCTTGACTGCATTATATCAAGTAGTAGTTTAAATAAGTACGTTCTTTAATTTTCTTTTCGAACATTCGGTAACTCTTTAATATAAACTTGCTGAAAAATGATTTAAATAAAAGATTAAATGTCAATAATTATATATTAAAAAAAAAGGAGTTTGTTTGTTTTACAGTGAAGCCACATTGGGCTATCTACTGTGTCTACCGCGAGGAATCGAACCTTGTATTTTAGCGTTGTATATCTGTGAATTTATCGCTGTTGTTCCGTGAAACACAAGAAAGAAAAAGGAGTTAAACTCAAGGTTTTACAGATCGGATATAACAAGTTAATTATAGACTTCATTCTTTTTAAGGAAATAATATAGAAATCGTCGTGCTACTTTGTATATATAGAATTCACCCCCCAAAAAACTTTACATACAGAAAAGTTGATGTAAAGGTAATAAATTAAATTTGCTGATAATAATGTTATTTAATATTTTCAAAATGAACGACATCTTACGGGTTAAACGGCCAGGTCAGAGACCGCCATGGATCAGGCATAATCATTCCTAATTTTAAACTACTGAACACCGGAGGGAAAAACCAGTCTGCAGCACCTGCCGCCTACATGTCTACTCTTAACCGAAAAGTTGAAATAAAATCATAAAGGTTCGAAGAAGTTTCTTCTGCAGCTCATGTTTAAGCAATGCTTGACAGTAAAAACAACAAAAAAAAAACGTTTTTATAACAGTTCGAATAATGAAGGATTGACTGTAATTTTATGACACGTCTACAGCTGAAAATGTGGAGCCTGTTCAGTGGAATATCAAATCTTATGCCTTACAATACACTACAGGAATGTTAACCGCTACATCACGCCCGGTCTTAATAGTGAGGGATTATAAAACAAGTAATGATTCCTTATCATTGGACGTTTAAAACAGAAAGACTGACATTTTTATTTTAACATATTTTAAATTTGATGTACTTCAGCACGGTTCCCAAAAGTGTTCTGTTTCAGTAGTAAATAAATCCATAATTAAGAGTAACAAATATTTTTTATTTCTTGCTTTTGAAGCTCATATGTCATGCTGTGTTGTAGCCTACAGAGTGCATAATTCTTCTCGCGATTCATGCATGGAGTGCGCACGTTTTACTGACGTCATGAAAGTACAAATTGCAACGTCCCTTATGTGACGTCATTTCAGCGTCTACTGACTAACTGACAGACAGCACACTACTATATAGTGGTGCGTATGGTTAAAACAGGCGGCCTTCAACCCCCCCTTCCCCCACCTTTTGGCAGGAAGATGGAGCCAACAAACAGAAGTGCCTACGGGGGTGTCCGAAAAATGATTTTTTTTTTATTCATATAAATTACCTTCCAAACTTTGTGAGTATAAATAAGGACAAATAAAATCACGCACTGGAAAAACATATATTTTTCTCTATTCCCTGAGATTAACCAAACACAAGGCTAGTAATGTATAATGTACCTTCATCCCCATTAAACAAACAAAAACTTCCTAAACAACTGGAATGGTTGATGAAGAGTGTGTGAAATTGTATTTCTCTTATTGCGTACTATTTGACTCAAATATCGTATGTAAGAACATCAGGAAGTACAAAGGAATTATTTTCTCTGTCTCTTTTCTTCGTATATGTTTGTATTCGATTGTTCGCTACTGCGTTTTGGATTGTAAAAAACTGTCATGAACAAGCCAACTACTTGATAAATACTTATATTTAAATGAAACCTAAGGTCAGTCGTTGTTTATTACTTCTGTTCCATATACTTTGCGATTAAGGTGCAGTGGAAAGGAGACGTATATTAACAGTTAGAGCCAGTTCCTGTTTTTCTTTTTTTTATCGATCAATTTATCATGTGATAATTCGATACGTTTTTGACAGATGAATTGCAAATGTGAAATGATAGATTTGAGTGAGCTTAAGCGAAGCTGGATTGATTTTTGTGGATAAAAAAAGTCTAATAAACATAGTATTTCTTTAGCGTCTACGTATATATATATATACGTAGACGCTAAAGATATATATATATATACAAGGGTTCTACGACATTTTACTGCCGGCAAAGGAATGCGGTAATTAATTATTTCATTTTAAGATTTTCTGCATGTATAGAAATGATATTATCGGAATATTATAAAACCAACCATTATTATGTCAAAAAAACCTTGAACACGAAAATTACATCATAAAATCTGTACCCGTACAAACATAAATAATAATCTACGTGTTTGCTGTATAGTGATAGCCTTACATAAATAATAGTGTACGTGTTTGCTATATAGTGAGAGCCTTTTTTTTCAGCAAATTATTCAATTAATTTGTTATTCAATTTTATTTTTAATCAAGTTTAGTGCAACAATTTATTAGTTTACTGTAATTTTTGTGAATGAAGTCATTCGCTGTGCTAGGAAATGTTTTGTTTTGAAAACATAATTATTTGTACCTACGTGCTAATGGTCAAGGTTTTAATTTTTGTGAATAAAGTCATTCGCTGTGCTAGGAAATGTTTTGTTTTGAAAACATAATTATTTGTACCTACGTGCTAATGGTCAAGGTTTTAATTTTTGTGAATAAAGTCGTTCGCTGTGCTAGGAAATGCTTTGTTTTGAGAACATAATTATTTGCCAGCAGTAGCCCCCCCCCCCCAGTGGCACAGCGGTATGTTTGCGGACTTACAACGCTAGAATCCGGGTTTCGATACCCGTGGTGTGCAGAGCCCAGATAGCCCATTGTGTAGCTTTGTGCTTAATTACAAGTAAACAATAAACAATGCCGGTAGTAAAATGTCGTGATACGATAAACAAGTGCTCTGTCGCGTTGTACTCGGTGAACTTTGAAGTTATGACAAAAGTGATGGCAATGACTTCTACAGCTTGCCAAGAGTCATACAAGAGACTAAATTTTTATCTATGATGTAGAGAAACTGAAAAACAACAACAATAATAATAATAATAAAAAGGTTTATTATGAATGTCATAGCTTTCGTTGTTTATTCTAATGTTTTCACTCCGTATTATTTACTTTTCAATGGACAATTTTGCTTTATTGGATTTATTCTGAACCTGGGTGTTAAACTCGTGAAGACTTTTACGAGTGCAATTTGCAACCGCCAGGAAGTTTAACAATTTAAGCATTTTAATGTCATAGCAACAAGTTTGCATTTTTCGATTTTATCAGTAAACTCTTTCTACATTTTAAGATTCTCTTGTGATAATAATTGATTTATTAGCTGCGAATTCAGAATCCGTGTGTTTCCAGAAGTTTCCAACGTTGTTGTTCTATACGATTATTTTCCAGTAGGTAGAAATAGGCTAATTTCATACATTGTTTTAATAATTGCGTTAACATTATATTCTGCAGG
Organism: Limulus polyphemus; assembly: GCF_000517525.1. Lineage (NCBI taxonomy): Eukaryota > Metazoa > Arthropoda > Merostomata > Xiphosura > Limulidae > Limulus > Limulus polyphemus. The sequence continues at coordinate 39,990 of NW_013667643.1, forward strand.
AAATCTAAGCTCGAGGAAGTAGAGCAAAATACATTATATATCTTGCGTTGTTGTTTAATGGGCTTTGAAGTACCGCAATACAGATTGTAAGGAATTATGCAGCTTATATAATGCAAAGATCTGATTAAGAAAAAACTGAATACAGATGCATGGTGATATAAAATAAACACCGAAATTTAAAGTTGGCGATATATTAATGTAAATATTCAGTTGAAATATCTCGAGGACAAAGTCAGTAGATGAGGAAGGGGCAGAATTTTGACAAGGTAAGTGGATGGGGGAATGAGGGGAGCGTTTTTTGGATGGATGGCATTCCACCAAGCTAGCTTTCTTTTCTTTTCTTTTTTTTTTTTTGCCCTGTGGGAGTTATTGGCCTTGAATTTCGCTACCCAGTTTTGGTAGTCGTTGGTTGTGTGGATAACGTTGCTCAGAGCGTGTTAACATACCAGAGATGTTAGCCTCCCCTAGTACTTCTTCAGATATTTCAAATGATGCAAGAAAAGATCTGAAAATGTAAGGTAGCCTATCCTAACACGAGCATCATAAACAGGTTATACGATATAGTAACAAAGTGGATGTGTGTTTTTAACTGTGCCACTTCGTGTTGACAGAATTCAGTTTTCAAACAGCATAATGAAAGCAAAAAAAATTAAAACGTTTTACTTAATGAAAGTTAAACGTTTATACAGTAAAAATACACAACACACCGAGGTTTGTGCAGTAAAAATACACAGCATTTTAGGAGTTTTGTGCCGTAAAAGTACACAGTATTCCGAGGTTTGTGTAATAGAATTACAAAGTATTCCGAAATAATTATCAAAATATTTGTTGTTGTTTTTTGGTTATTTTATTTCTTCTCTCTATTTTCACTGCTTCCTTCTTCTTTTCCTCAGTAGTTCAACTTTAACACTTTCAACTTCTTTCACTTCGTGTTTCTCTTACGTCCCTCACACTTTCGGATCATTGTCTTTCTTCTTCTTCTCCTTGGCCTTTTTTTTTCCTTCCAACATTTTCTTCCAGATTAATGACTTATCCTTCTCTGGATCATACCTAAAGCTGACCTTCCGACTCATTCTATTCATCCTACTTGAGGCATCCTCGTGATGAAAGTGTCAAACCGAAACATTAGGGTAACAAAACGTTTTTTGTTCCTTAGAGAGAAAAAAAAAAGGTTCTAAAGCTGATACCAATGACTGGCAATAGTTTTATTACCTGTTCTATTCTTTCTTGTTTTCAAGATTTGTTCTTGTTTCTTTTCTTCGTTAGCCCTTACATTTTTCCTTTTCTATTCCTCTCTTTATTTAATGAGTTAACGCCCTTCGTCTAACTTCTGCTCTCACAATCGTCGCCAGTAGCAACCTTGAGCAAGACTTAGCGCAGTAGACCTAACGCGTCAAATCGCGCGGCGCGCGCTGAGTCAGATGATCTTGCCTGCCACAACTTGAAGTTGTACGCGTGTAAGGCACGAGAAATGCTTCTCCTTTCGAAATCTCAACGACCACAAGAGTAGAGTTGTAATGACTGATACTTACTACACGCAAGAGTTGTAAACCAAGTGTCCTTTACGGTAAGTTACATACCCACTGTCTAGAAACCTGCTTTTCTCGTTGGCTTATCACTATCCTATGATTGTGATATAATTAATTATTTATACTGTTTTGCTCCGTAGTTATATGCATCATTCATCAAGAACGTTAAACATCCGCGTAATGATTTTATATTTCAACCTTTTTAAACGTTTTTATAGATTCTTTCTCAGTCATCGAAAGTTTGCGGATGAGTTACTGTGTGCGAAGCAATCTTGCCTTGCTTGAAACTTTACTGTTTTTACAGCTTGTTACAAAGTTGATTTTCTTCATCATTAGAATAAACATCTCTGTTGCTAACCTCTGAAACTTGAAATTATAAAAAATCTCAATTAAGACTAAAGGAAATAAATCAAATAGCTGAAGTTTCGGGTTCGACCCCCAAACAACTCGTTTCCAAGCTAAACTATATCATCTCTCATTCACAAGTGATTTAATACTAAACAGGATAGTTGGGTGAGAAATATAAAACGTGTTGAAAAGATGTCGAATAATTCTGCTTTAGAGAAATTAGTGCTTGAGTTTAAGAAACTATTTCTGAATTTTGTAGAATTTGTTTAAAGATGTTGACCGCATTACATGCTATAATGTTGACCACATTGCATGCTATATTAGCTATATTACAGTGTATTAGATATGTGTTAGGACTATAACCTTTTGTGTTTGTCTCCAATTACATTATTGATCCGTAAATTTTACAGGATAAATTTAAATTTATTTTCACAGCCCAAAAATACTTAATTCCTCTGGCACTACTGTTTTTACAGCCCAAAAATGCTTAATTCCTCTGGCACTAATGTTTTTACAGCCCAAAAATGCTTAATTCCTCTGGCACTACTATTTTTACAGCCCAAAAATGCTTTATTCCTCTGGCACTACTGTTTTTACAGCCCAAAAATGATTAATTCCTCTGGCACTACTGTTTTTACACTTTTTTTTCGCTACCTGATGAAGAATAGATACTTAGTAATACTCTAAGGTAGTAATAAAACTTTCTAACTCTTCAGGTGAACTGATCTGATCCGAGTGTAAACTCAATCTTCTTATCCTATTTTAAAATATTAACTGTATCTCCTGAACATGGGGGAGTGGACAACAAGATTACATCGTTTTTAAAGCATATAGTAGAGACGTAAGCACGGGTATAACTGAAGTTGTCGTATAAAAATAAAGTATGTTCATGCTAAAACTAAGGTTAGATTTTCATCAGATCGTATATACTACAGAAATTTTTCAATACGCTGTTGTCAAATAGCCAAGCACTTTATTACATAAGAAATACAACAAATAACCCTAAGTGTGATTACAATTTCATGATCGTTAAACCTTGATAGATGCAAATATTTATCGATCCCTGCCTGAGTCTGAACATAAAAATGGCATGTAACGTCTATCACTAGTGACGTTTACAGCGTATCTTTGTATACTCGCCCTCTGACGACACTTTTTATATTGATAAATATTTTAGTTATGGTAGACAGCTGCTTTTAATGAGTTGCATTCTTGTGAAACATATATAATACTTTAGTTAATTAATTCTAAATGTAAAATTAATTCTTACAACCTCTCTTGCGAAAAAAAAAATGTCATCTCTGATGTAATCAAGAATTAGATAATGATAGCTAAGACGTAATTATCGTAACTAAAATAAACGTAACAAATACATCTATAAAAGGCTTGGATTAAGGGTTTGAAATGAAAACATTCTGTGTGATAGTGTAATTTTTTTAATTACGTTGAGAAAATTACATAGAATACGAAAATTAGTTTCTCAGTCGACAATATCATAAAAAAAATAGAACAATCAAACTTTGTTTTGAGAAAAATTTATTAGCGCTTATTGCATTAGAGAATTGTTGCTACTAGAGAGCGCTAGGATCGGAATGTTTATTAGGAAAAAAAAGTCACACTTAGATTAATACAGTGAGTCTTTTTTGCCTTTGACTGTATTGATACATATTCTTATAACAGTTTCACATAGAGAAAATAGGTAGTTGAAGCACCCGAGGGGAGGGGAGACATTTTTCTCACATGCAACCACTGCCTGAAGCCATACGAAATTAATGAACAGTCTTACCAGGTAAATATCGCTCAAAATAATTTGCCCAATTTTGGCTTCTCCTACAGTTCTCCCCCTCAGTTTACGTCATTTTACTGCAACAACCGTGATTTTGAAAATCACGAAGTAGGTATACGACGTATTTATCTAGAACATAAAAATATATATATTTTTTAAAGAGAAATTAAACTACGTCAGGGATCTATCTAGAATTTTTAATGGTTTAGGTCTGAACTTGTGTGTTTAGACTGTAATTCGATCTTTCAACGTGTGACACATACACACACACAATCACATAACGTTGCAATGCCTGTAAGAGTAGAGCTTCAAAAGGACGTAAGAGTCATAAAAGAGAAGTACTAAGTCGATGGTTTTCCAGCCTCTTGTTTAGGCTAAATTTACGAGCTAAGATATTTAATTACGTCGGTGAGAAAGTATACCTAACTATTTTAAGATTTATGAACTGTTTAAAGATCATTTCCATGCATACGCTGTATTTCACATTAGAGCACAAATAGTTACTTAAGTATAACAGCTAGATATGATCGAGCACAGTAGTAAACATCCATCTTGAAAACAATATTATTTTACACACATTCATGTCAGGTGGCTACGCCCAGTTGGGTGTAATACAGTGTGTTCTAATAGAATTTCGTAACAGTTTGTGAAACAAACGTTGAATCTGTCTATCTTTTCAGTCTCAGTGTTCTTTTCTTCTTGTTATTTATTAGAAAATTTCGTTTTACGACCTCATAAATTCGCGTATAGAAATAAATATTTGTCTATATAGTCACATCCAGTGCAAGTCTGCGGTTTTAATCGATTTCCCGACACTCTAGTGCTCTTAAATCCTTTGAAATTGATTTTATGGTAACATAAAACTTCTTGTAGTTTGTTTTTTCTTCTTCTATGCATGTGGTTTGTTAAGATGCAAAGTTCAATCACTTCAAATTACAAAACGCACCTCATTAAAAACCTAATTCTACTTTTGTTAAACAATAAGTACCCAGTAGATTGGAGAACTAATGGAATCTTTGGAAGCGAAATATTTTCATTTCAAGTTCTTTGGGAATTCACACATATTCAGTTCCTTGGTAATACTTGTAGCTTAACTGCCTCTGAGGCAAAGATTCACAACCCTCAAAACCTGGGAAGAAAGAGATTGGCCAGTGACAACACACAAGTTAATTGTTTTTCTAAGGAATTTGTCTATCATGATTTCCATCAAGCTTATCAGTTTTAAAATTGTTTTTTGGAACAGTGATTTCGTGTTAAAGGCAACGTATCTTGCCGAATAAAAGTTTGGAGTAAATGGGTAATGAAGAAAATTTATGTAGAAGGTTTCGACATGATTTGGTCAAAAAGTAATATATTTATAATAAAGTTTTCTTCATTACCCAATCAAGGCGTCTCCAAACGTTTATTTTCTAAAAAAAAAAAGTGGGTTCCTCGTCATCAAAAATATCTTACAATACAATAGAACTTCAGCTGACATTTGATCACATATTGCTTGAAATCTGTACTGGACTAATACTGGACGGTGGTGAAAAGTAAATCTGCAGAAAGTGAATGTATTTTAACTGTATATTAAGTATTTGCCTGGTGGCCGTCTTCTTACTACTACACTCTCGTTATGCGGAAAAACTTACCAGCTATCTATCTACTTCAGCGTTACTTGATTAATTTAATTAAGGAATGACTTCGACCTGAACTTTGGTGAGAGAGCTATCAAATATTATGAAATCAGATGTGTGATCTAAAAATAGCTTGAAATAGCTTTTTACCTGGGTGTTATGATGTGTTAAAGTTGTTTGGGATTTTTGACTAAAACAATTTGTTTATTTGTTTTGAATTTCGCGCAAAGCTACATGAGGGCTATCTGCGCTACCCGTCCCTAATTTAGCAGTGTAAGACTAGAGGGAAGGCAGCTAGTCATCACCATTCAGCGCCAACTCTTAGGCTACTCTTTTACCAACGAATAGTGGAATTGACCGTCACATAATAACGCCCCAACGGCTGAAAGGGCGAGCATGTTTGGTGGGACGGGGATTCAAACCCGCGACCCGCAGATTGCGAGTCGAGCGCCCTAACCACCTGGCCATGCCGGGCCCACTAACTAAAACAGACTGGTACACATAAGAAAACAGGAAGCAATACAAGCAGGTACCTGCCCACAAACTTTCCACCCACCACATAAACAGTAAACTTGGACGTGCTAGGTGAGTGTCTGATGAAATAAGGCACTGTTCGATCTATAATAAGACTGGGTAAAAGTGATTCGAAGTGTTAATTGCCGATTTTGGAATTCCACCAGCAGGGACCGCTTAGGACTGTAAACAAGCTGAAAGATATACCTGCTAAAAACATTAAATGAAACAAAGCATTAGAATGGACAAATAAAGAAGTACCAGTTTCGCTCAAAGACGAAACAATTATGGACCAGGCGCGGCCGTGTGATTAGTGGGATCGGGCTGTGAATTCGAGGTTTATATTCGTAGTCCGTTACAATAAAAACGCGCTCCACAATTTGGAGCCGTGGTTGCGCTATAAGAGTGACGGTCAAATCCTTCTACTGGGTCAAACAAGAGATGGTGGTGGGTGTTGTTGATTAGCTGCCTTCCCTCTAGTCTAGAAAATCAAGGACAGCTAGTTTCTATAGCTTTGCGGAAAAATTCTGAAACAATTGTTACATGTATATTTGTATACTTTTTTTTTCAATCAGACTCAAAATTAAAATCATTTTTCTTTTCCAATTATTGTTCTAAAGATGTGATTTTATGACTAAAACAGTTCATTATGCAGCCAAATGACACAGCAGTGGTAAGTACTAACCTTATACTTGTAGCAGTGGTAAGTCTAACCTTATACTTGTAGCAGTGGTAAGTCTAACCTTATACTTATAGCAGTGGTAAGTCTAACCTTATACTTGTAGCAGTGGTAAGTCTAACCTTATACTTGTAGCAGTGATAAGTCTAACCTTATACTTGTAGCAGTGATA
>NW_013667643.1:47496-52277 GCF_000517525.1 Limulus polyphemus
CTTCTCGGTTTAACTTGATTTGTTTACTTTTTTTTCAAAAATGTCACAGTAGGTTTATGTATTTCTGTGCACTTTTCAGACATATGAAAAACGGCACGAGCTAATTTTTACCCCCCCCCCTTTACAGTTGATTTGTTATAATTATAAGAAACTCGAAAAAACTTTACGCACTGATTTTTCGACATTATTTTCAGTGAAACGAGGCAAGACAAGAAAAACCCAAACAGGGGGACGGGGAATAGCTGTAAGTAAGACCAAGGCTGCGCAAGTTTATCATGAAAAGGTACTGGTTTAGTAACCTCCAAGTCGATCTGCTTGACGTAGTAACGTAGTCATTTGTCACGCTTCACTGTATCTTGACAGAAAAATAAGGGTGATAATGAAAGAGAACTTGCACGATAGAAGATTCAAAGTTTCCAATAATTATCAAGAACTTTCGTGTGACATTGTGATTTTCTGAAACATTCCGATTGTGCTTGTAAGGCTCTTCAACCAAAAAACTTAACGTTTACGATTGTTCCATATATGTGAACTCATAAAGGGTGGTGTACAGTAACATAACCCATGGTGACAAAACCCGATTCTTCTCGTGAAGTCGTCTGATGGGAAAACACTGAACACGTGACGAGTTCTTAGATATTCACGGAGTTTCTCATTTTTTTTTGATAATCTGAAATTTAAATGGTGTAGAGTTACTGGTCAGAATTAAGAAAAGAAGATGGCCAGTGAACAGCGACCTTCCAAGATGGACTCTCTTCTATCCAATCTACGCCGGATTATGGTAAGTATCCAAATATATGTTTTTTTTCGACAATATTCGTTCCTTGTGTACTTGATTTGTGTAAAAGTGGCGCGAATAAATGGGGGTTGACAGCGTTTAAGTTATTGTATTTGACCCTTGATTTCAAATCTACTTATCTGTTTGGAACTGGATTGTGTAAGAATCACTAGTAAAGCTTATAGTAAATGTAATTTGTATTTTCCTTCATAGTGAAATATGTTGGATTAACAGGTTTAAAAATCCTTAGCTTTTAGCCATTAAGTAAATTAAATCGCACGAAATTCTGCTATTGTTTTCCGTGAGCATCATGTTTCTGACGTTCTCACAGAATAAAAAAAAAAATGACAGGGGTTTTGTTCTTTCAAAAAGTGATATCGTGATGTATTTACTTTATCGAATTTTGGTGATGAATTGCTTTAAGTTCTCTCTCTTTCTCTCTCTACGGAATGAAATAAAAAAGAAGCTGGTCATTTGTTACTGGTATGATAGATGGAGTAGCGTAGCGACACTGAGTCCACTGACGGACGGAATCCGTCACGCCTCAGAGTGCACAAAGATTGGCGCACTCTGGTTTTTGACGTGGTACAAATGGGGTGAATGACAGTGTATCATTTTTTTTTTCTTAAAACGTTGATACATCATGTTTGGACGCTCAAAACCAAGACCTCCAGCAGACAAAACAAACTAAAAGTTGGAAGAAAAGAAATATACCTTAACTCTGCTCATCTCTGGTCATTTCAGTTCATTTACACTTGTAGTGATAGCTCCGTTGCTAAGCTACCGGTGTAATAGATCTGCTCTTAGTATACCCTCTACAACAAATGTCATTGCCATTGTTAGTACGTTATACGGAACAAAAGTTCGTCATACAACTAGATGTTATAGCAAACAGTCACACTGATCATTACAATATTTCTTTGCAACCTCTTCCAGCAGAAGCTAATGGTTCTTGGTATTCAGAACTTCTGATATCCAACAGGTACGTCTAAAAGTATTTGCAAAATGCACAGGAAATGTAGAGCAAAGAATATATCAAATTCAGACAAGGAAGGAAAGGAACACACAAACAAAGAAATAGAATAAAACCTTTATTTAAAATAATATGTCGTGTATGTTTTTACTTACTGGCTGTTGAGTGAGAAGCTTTCTACACGAGTCCAAACGGGACAAATACAGAAATAATTATATATCACGCTCGAACAAGAAAAACACAAAGGGAATTTTCATTTACCGACAAAATTCAGACATACCACTAAAGTGCGATATATCAGAATTCATAGTGCATAAGTCATTGACTATTCCAAATAATACTTGTACGAAAGAAACCCCTCAGCTCCTACAATTTTGTACAAGTGTCTGTGTCACCACTTGAGATGGACTCGACCCTCCCAGGGTTGGGAATAGACACATAGCCAAAGTTATATGAGGTTCTAATCGTTGCTACGTATGTAACCTTTACCCGAATAAAAGTATTAGTACCTGTTTGTGACATTTCGACATTCTCGAATGTCAACCAGAATGTCATATTATATACAGAATACTCTTTCGTAAGTTTAGGGAAAATGTCTGAATGTATCTGAATAAAGTTATACCTTATCTAGTTATGAATGAGCGCAGCTTCAGCTCTGACATAGAAACATATTATATACTGAGAAACTAATATTTTGATTGACCTTGGTAATCACAATGTCTTCGTATCTTCAGGAGAGTTATGATGCTTTATTGGATTCATGAGACATTGAATAGCTAAAGTTTTTTGGTGCTGGATTTTTTTTCTTTTCTTTTGTGTGAAGAAACTTCTACATTATTTTGATTTTAGTATACGTAATGCATACTGGAGTATCTACGCCAGTTTGCTTTACGTATATAATAAAAAACTTCAAATTACAGGAAATTTTGACAACTTTGTTACTGGGCTGATGAATCCATTTAGTGGATATTTTTAATTTTGTATACATACAGAGTAAAGTAATAATTCCAATAAACAATGCAGGCTATAAAAAAATATAAATATCAAACAAACCTACTTCTAAAGGAAACTTAATAAGCATCGAAAGGTATTATACAGAGGGTTGAGTACGTTATATTAAAACACAATGAAATATGCGAATCTACAAGTCACATGTCAACCGCAGTCGATATAAAGTAGCGGTGGAACGGAATGAATCAGAATTACATTTGAGATTGTTTGGCGTTACGAAGATAGCGTGATGCCATCAAAAATTGATCACTTTTGAGAAGGGCATGTAACAGCCCTTTCGGGCGAAAATATTCATATACTCAGATCGTAAAGATGTATTCAGATTGGGGATTTAGTATTTTGAAGACGAGGATATCCCTTGTACTTAAAGGCAGTGGAAAGAAAAATGAATGTGTATCAACTTAGGGTACCAGGACCATCGAAAAGATACTTGCAACAAGTCTTATTCCAGTTGTAGTAAGGAAAGACATCTTCAAACAGGTGAGAGTCCACGAACACAAAGGTCAATGACAATAGCCGTCCAATACGCATCATAATCACGAATAATTTCCGTCTGGAAAAGAGGCCAACAGGGCTCGCCAAAATAAGGCTTTCAGATCTGTTCAACCGTCGGATACATCAAACAACTGGAGAATGAAACGGGTATTTTTGCTATTCCGTACGAATATACACCGGTTAACTCGTCGGATGCAGCATCTATAAACTTATGTGAGACTAGACTATTAAAACGGGCGCTGGAAAACCTTCGTCTTCGTACATAATATATTATGGAAAGCCTGCATAACTATGGAGCCTTTTCAATAAAAACTACGCTACAGGGCTATTGTCGAGATGCATGGTCGTCAGAAAGAGCACTACTGAACATAGCGACATGGAATGTAACGAGGTGTTGAGACTCCAAAATGGTTTTAGTATAACGTACTTAACTTCTATATTTGTAGTTGACGGCACATATAAGTTCATTAAAACATTTGTAAGATGATGAAATTAACAAATCTGTGCTTATTAATTCCTTACCAGCTGCAAAGTAAACAAACCATTTCAATTAAAGTTTCTGATAATTAAGCAGTTAATACAAACAAATAGATTAAGCAATATACTATAATATTTTGCTTTTGTAATAAATCAAAATAATACAAACTGACTAGGATCATCTTATTAACCTTCTTCTGTTTACTAGCACTTAAGACATGTTGTAGTTTTACTAAATGTTTACACTGGTATAGTTGTTAGACACAGATCAACTCCACTGTATTCAGACGTGGAACAACTTGAAATTGCATGTTCTTGCCGGCTGTAGTTTATCTTGCTTTGAGTACTACTTAATGAGAAAATATGTGAAATATTAATGAAACTGAAAATCGCTATAATATGTCTCGTTGGTTACTAAAACATCATTTTCCGACAGATATTTTTAGGTAATTCCTACTATCTTCGTATCGACAGGTTTGTTTATTGTCCTTAATTTATGTTTATTTGTAAACGTTAAAGCTAACTAACTACAGTAAATACATATATTTGTGTAGAACTTAAACTATTTATGTTCTATGTAGTGAAAACCTATACAAATTAACACACTTATTTTGTATTTAGTAAAGACCTATACAACTAAGACCCAATTTGCATGTAGTGTAGAACGTACAGACTGGCATAAAATTTATATATGGTGCACAAACTAACACACAATATCAATATGACGAATACATATAAACACTAACACAAAATCTGTATATGGTGAAGGCCTGTACATACTAACTTTCACCATATACAGATTTTGTGTTAGTATGTACAGGCCTTCACCATATACAGATTTTGTGGATATACAGATTTTGTATCTGGTTTATTTACATGCTAACATATTTTTTTTGTTTCGTATGGTGTTTCTCACACCTCCAAATAATGTTGGAGGTGAGTATCCGGGAGTAGGACTGGCGTCCTCGTTCGGACACCGGGTGAGCATGTTTCGGTGTGACGGGGATTCGAACCCGCGACCCGCAGATTGCGAGTCGAGTGCCCTAA
>NW_013667643.1:53277-65863 GCF_000517525.1 Limulus polyphemus
GTTTCTCACACCTCCAAATAATGTTGGAGGTGAGTATCCGGGAGTAGGACTGGCGTCCTCGTTCGGACACCGGGTGAGCATGTTTCGGTGTGACGGGGATTCGAACCCGCGACCCGCAGATTGCGAGTCGAGTGCCCTAACCACCAGGCCATGCCGGGACCAACATACATATTTCTGCAGATGACGAAGACCTGTACATACTGACAGACAGTGAGACATACTGATATAGTGAGAACTTGTACATACTGACATACAGTGAGACATACTGATATAGTGAGAACCTGTACATACTGACATACAGTTAGACATACTGATGTAGTGAGAACCTGTATATACTGACATACAGTGAGACATACTGATGTAGTGAGAACCTGTACATACTGACATACAATGAGACATATTGATGTAGTGAGAACCTGTATATACTAATATACAGTGAGACATACTGATATAGTGAGAACCTGTATATACTGACATAGATGTTTCGCATATGGTAAAACATAACTATGTAAATACTCAGATTTACAAAGTTGTATTATCATTTTGTCTGTGACACATATATATAATTAGTCTTTTACTAACAAGAAATTTAACAATTAATGTACTGCTTCAGTTTTCGTAAAAAAAAAACCCGTAAAATATCACATTTCTAAGTTTCAGATGGCGCTGGTGTTTCAGTAATTATTCTAGATACAACCAACTTGATCCAAACACTCTGGACAAAAATACTGTTTAATATAAAAATCGATACGTAAGAGAAGAGTTGGCTTGTAACTTGATTTATTTTTCATAAAACGAAGCATACAAATAGAGAAAATAATTTAGATCTATACATCAAAGAAATTTCTTATATGATTCCTATATCAAACAAAAAAAAAACCCTCATTTTAAAATATTCTGTTGATCAGGGCATTTACAAAAAATCTAGAGAAATTTAATTGAGTTTTTTCATTACTAGATGGCGTAAAGGAGTAATTCTGCTCAGCCAGTAAGTGAAAAGTTTTTTTTTTTCTCTTCAAAGAAAACCAGCATCAACAAAGTCACTTTCATAGCTGAAAAGAAGAATATTTATTTATTTATTTTTGGTACGTAATTATCTATCTTACCATTAAAATTCTCAGGCTTACATTGAATATTCTTTAAGTAATTCATATTTCGTGGTGTTGATATATAACTCAAAAACTGTTTTAAAACAGAAAAAAAAAAAGATTCAACATAGTGTTAAGCATATACTTTATACGAGTGTAATACTTATAATTTTGTGTGTGTTATTTGTTTCATTGTAATGTAGTTAACATTTTAGATGTGTGGAAATCATATACTTTGTCGTGATAAGTTCTACGGTTGTAAAATATGACTACTGATTTATTTGAAGAATGTAGTTGCTATGTCATTTAATATCTACTTATGATTCACGTTCAGTTGTTGTTGCGGATATTTTGGCTCATTCCAAGTAGAATGACTGGGCATACCTTAGTTTCACCACCCTCCATAACCACCTCCTTTTCCTCCTCCTCCTTCTCCACCACCACCTCCGTAACCTCCGCCACCACCTCCGTAGCCTCCGCCACCACCTCCACCGCCATAGCCACCTCCACCACCTCCACTTACCGATATTGGCACAGCCTGTAAATAAACAAATATGCGAGTCGTACCATAATTTTTATTATTTAATTAGTTTACTATGTAGATTACATATACGTACATATGCATATATATATATAGAGAGAGAGAGAGCTACGCATATATCAACTGTATTGATCTTATCTATCTGTTCTCTATTTAATTATGTTCAACACACCTCTTTAAACGTGCTCGATAAAATACTGTCGTCAGTTTTGTGTGAGCCCGTTTTTACATTTTTACATGCAATAATTGTTCGATAGTTGTAAAGAAGAACGAGGATATGTAATCCTGTTTAAGTAAGTTACAGGCAATGATATTAAATATATCTTTATAATTCACTCTTATCAAACGAATATATGGCCTTATTGATAAGCCTTTGCTGTCCGTATGTCACTGATGTACAGAGGGGGACACACACGGCAAGCAACATTACCATTAAAAACGTATACCTCCTTATTCTTAACTAGACTTTGTTATGTATTTTGGTATTTTAACAATATTGCTTGAGTGGGATAAACGCTTGTTTCTCTGCATTCGGCCATCTTCGGGTGCTACCATCCTTGATCACTAAACACCAACATCAGCATACTTCCATTTCTACCAAACAGATGGCGCGATCTGTTCTTTCATGCAGAGACAAACTTCTGACCAGATTATTTTCTATTTTACTGCAATATTAGTGCATATGAATGTAAAAAAAAAAATTAAAAGAGGAATTTTTTTATGATCAATAATTTCAAAGAGGAAAGATTTTTAACAACTCATGCTTATTTCCATTCTTTTGAATGTGAATTACGTATTAAAGACTATGTTACGTAAGTCCAATAAAATGGATGTTTGAGATGACAATTTATTTATGTTCACAAATTTCATAATAAACTCGGAAAAGGCAAAATACCTGGATACTGATTGACCCACCACCTCCTCCTCCACCACCATAACCACCACCACCTCCTCCTCCGCCACCATAACCTCCACCACTTGAACCATAACCAGTAGCTGAAGCTTTCAAATCATCTTCTTGTTTTGCATAATCCTTGTTTTCAGCGTGAACAACTGCACTTGTCAGAAGCAAGGACACAAGAAACATCACCTAGCGGAGAGAAGAGATATTAAAATTAAATATTAGTAACTTTTAAAATATTACTAAAATATTCGTGTTAAATAACAAGAAAACATTCTATTATAAGAGCCGATTCATTTACAATTACAATAATGACCGGAAATCAACACGAGGACAAATTATAGTTCAAATTATACCATTTTTGTTTGGGTATTTATAAAATAAATAATAAATACCTAGAAATATTGACTTCTAATATTTTGAAGATTAATGACATGAGAAAGGCGATAACAAGTAACTATGATAACCTGAACACATCTGAAGTATATTATGTCACTATTTTTATACAATGTCTGTCTTGTTTTTTAACGCAAAGCTACAAAATGTGCCATCTGCGTTCTGCCCACCGCGGATAATCGAACCCTGGATTTTAGCGTTTGCAAGACCGTAAACCTACCGCTTACATTCTGGGGGTTTGTTCGGTGTTAAACACAGAGCTAAACAGTGGGCCAGATATGTGGTATCGAAACACGATTTTTAGCGTTATAAGCCTCCAGACTTAACGCTGAGCCACCGAGGGACATTTCAATTTTGTGATACAAATGCAATAGCATGAAGTAGCATTTGTTTTGCCATCTACAAACCACTCTTTTTATGTTGTATTCAAACAAAAAATAGTTTTAATCGTTTTTCTTACGTTCTAATTTCATGAATTATCATTCAAAATTTGATTCTTGTATGCATGAATATATAAACACGTATTCAAACAAATTACATAAACTACATCCATAACTTTGCACATAATCCCTTGTAGTTATAAATTCTACTACGTTTAACATTTTGTGTTACGAAAGCTTAATCATTGTCTGAAATGAATATACGTAACTGATTTAATATTATCGAAAGTTAGTTTACCAAAATACCTTTTATGTAACATTTATTTACACCTTTCTTACATAGTAAGACTGAAACTCATCAAATATAGGTTCGTATCTACATACCCGTTTCTTCATTGTTATGAATTACTGCTGCTGGTGCTGCGTGGAGTATACTGAAGTTTTTCGTTCTTTCACCAACTTATATACACCACCAACCAATTTTTTTTTGTCTTCTTTCGACATACACTTTTAAGGTCATTTTGCCCAAAGTCATTGCAAAATACAATGTCAATAGCCATCTTGTTAGTGTTTTTTTTTTTTTTCTTTACTTACTAATATTGAGAACACTTGCTGAGATGATCATCATCGCGGGGGAAGTCTGTTCTAGCATCACTATACCTCGATATTAGGTCAACTTATTCAAGATGCTTCAGAGCCTCTTGAGGAAAACTTGTCGTTTTCTGTAAATACAATGTAATTAACTGGACTCTTGGACCAATTTTAATACTTTAAAGACAAAAGCTTCGGGTATGGTGTATTATTTATTTTTTGCTTGATGTATTGTGAGATAAATCCGTATTTTTTACCTGTTTACTCAACCTCGGCTTTAACATCCTTGTATACAGGAAAATGTTCAAAATGCAGGTTATGAGTGAGTGTTATGCCCGATCTTCAAAGTCACCCACTGTGTTTAGTGCGTGTGAGTGTGTTATAATAGTATCAGCTTGTTACAAGCAACGTATAGGATCACTAAATGAGTGAATGGTTAACACCAACAAGCCCTCCCCCCTCCAAGAAACGTCATCAACCGTAAATACAGGAAATAACAGAGACAAGGAAACGAACAATACCAACGGACCACACTAAATATTTAATAGGTGAGGATTATTGCGGTCAATGCACTCTTGTGGCTGCTGAGACACTCCGTGTTTCAAGTTCACTTTGTTCCTCTTGACGCACGGAGAGACGCCCTCAATTCATGTGCTTGAAACCCATTGCACTCAACACCTTTATTACCTCTTTCATACCCGGGACTACAACTCAACAGGCAATATTTCACTCTAAACAAGCTGCACAGGTAGAAAGCAAGCATTGTAAACAGAATTGCTGAACATAATAAAAACAACTGTAATAGTTTAAACAAAGTTTTTACAGGATGAGTGTTAATTTATTTTTCTTGAAATTATTTTCTTTAGACAAAACCTTTACCGTGCTATACTTGTTTTCACATAGGGTTTGGATTATCCGCTCCAAAATACATTTTTTATGTGAACTAACACGATTATGCTGGTGTAGTTACATTTGTTTTCACATAGGGGTTTATGTGATCCGCTCCAAAATACATTTTAATCTGAACTAACACGACTATGCTGGTGGTGTTACATTTGTTTTGACATAGGGGTTTGGGTTATCCGCTCCAAAATACATTTTAATCTGAACTAACACGACTATGCTGGTGGTGTTACATTTGTTTTGACATAGGGGTTTGGGTTATCCGCTCCAAAATACATTTTTATGTGAAGTAACACGACTATATTAGAACGTTCTCACTCATTTAGTATTCCCTGATTTTACATGAATCTGTCTCTTACGTGTTCTGAGTATCAGCTTCAAATGTTTCTGGAGGCCCGCCATAGCCAGTTGGTTAAGGCGCTCGACTCGCAATCTGAGTGTCCCTGGTTCGAATCCCCGTCACACCAAACATGCTCGCCCTTTCAGCCGTGGGGGCGTTATAATGTGACGGTCTATTCCACTATTCGTTGGTAAAAGAGTAGCCCAAGAGTTGGCGGTGGTTGTGATGACTAGCTGCCTTCCCTCTAGTCTTACACTGCCAAATTAGGGACGTCTAGCGCAGATAGCCCTTGTGTAGCTTTGCGTGAAATTCAAAAAACAAACAAACATGTCATATTTATGTTACGTAGATTCATTCGAACTTTGAGTTTTTCAGTTTGTCCAAGCCCTCCAGTGGCACAACTGCATGTCTGCGGACTTACAACGCTAGAAACCGGGTTTTCATACTCGTGGTGGACAGAGCACAGATAGCCCACTGTGTCGCTTTGTGTTTAACTTCAAAGAAACAGTTTGTCCAAAATATTTTTCTTCACATACTCATGTGCGTAATTTCAGTGTACCCATATGTATAAAATATACTTAAAAGGTGAATAAACAGCCTAAGATACCCCATCAAAATGTACCATTTTTAGTGAAATTTACACAATGTTTCCAAGGGGGTATTCACCTGGCTCGCCCAGCAAATATTAGTCATTTCCTTTTTCCCCCAAAGGCAGATTTCTGCCTACACTCCTGTGTGTACGACAAATCAACATGTAGATATAATTTTTGGACTGACAACTGAAATTACGGTTAGGCTTAAGAATTATATCTCCATTTATATTATTAATTTCAGAAGTTTTCGATATATAATTAGTTGGTCCACAAGATGATTGACACTTATCATCTCCTTACAAGTTTCTATTTTAGAAATGAACATAAACCCTATAACCCGAGCGCTTTCGAAAGGTGGACCTTTCTACATCAGAGGCAAACTATTTTGATATCTTAAGCCTTTTTTAAACTATTAGACAAATTTATTTTATCTAACTAACACTTTTTCAAAAATTTCCAGTAAAATTTGCTAGTGTATTCTTCATACTTGAGACGTCAACGCGTGAATTATTACAAATTATTGGTGGTTTTGGCATTGTGTTGCTTAGGGCCAAACTATTTGGAGCGGGAAATACAGCTGTTTATTAAACACTTTGGGTAGCGTCACTGTAGCAAAAATATTTTTAATACTTTAAATCTTATTTCATGTTTTTCTCCTCTACTTTACTACTAACATTATTCTTTTGGTAAGTTTAAAGGGAATATTTCGTTCAATATGCCTAATATGGTCACGGTTGAAACCTATGTAAGAATATGAGCTAATTGGTTTATAGAATACGCGCGTTTCAGATTCATTTATTGTAGGTAAAAGTATTTTTACATTTAAAAATGTAATACACTCTTTTTTTTTCTTTCTTTCTCTTATAAACTTGCCCCCCACTGGCACAGCGGTATGTCTGCGGACTTGCAACGCTAAAAACCGGGTTTCGATACCCGTAGTGGGCAGAGCACAGATAGCCCATTGTGTAGCTTTGTGAATAACTTCAAATAAACAAACTCTTTTAAACTTAATACCTGGATGTCATTTATTTTAAATATTCGCAAAAAAATGAGATGCTTTTCTTCCATAAAATGAAACTATTATTTGAATATCTCCAAAGACTGGATCTTCTGAATTGTATTAAAAAAGAAATGACAAATTAATCTTCACACTACTATAAACCAAATTTCCAAAAATTTCAAATAATAAATCAAAGTAAATATAATAACATAACTATGATTAACAAATATTTAAAATATATGTACCAAAGTTTCAAAAAATCATAGTATCCATCAGTGAATTGCAAATAAGATAGCAGACAAGATCGTTTTATCCTGTTTGTTAAAAATCTATTGGACTACGTTAGTTTACTGGTAACTCACATCCCTGTAAAATTAGTTATTTATTTTCTGAACAGATTTTTTTGCATTGGTACTATAAGGTTTGTTTTATTGGTAAGCAGAATCCTACATAATGGGCTAGCTGCAATCTGCCCACTTCTAGTATAGAAACCCAATTTGTAACGTTATAAGCCCCAGACTTACCGCTGAGCCATCGGGGTTCGATGCTATAAGGAATGAGAGTAGTAGACGACTATGCGAAAAGTGATTCAATTAAACGTTGGAGTTTGAATCTTGTACCGAGTATCATCACATCTAAATACTATTCACATACAAGACGTATTCTCTGTCAATTTGGTAAAACACCATTAATTTCTTTTTAAGTAACTCTTTGGTTGTCGTTAAGCGCATTGGGCTATCTGTGCTGTGACCACCACGGGTATTAGGAATCCAGTTGTTGGCGTTATAGCCCTTAGATTTACCCCTCAGCCACTGGGGACTTTCACGTAACAAACGTTAGTCAAGTTCTATGAGTTTATATTAACATAACAGGACATTATTTCAATGTTGTATAACTTGTACAAAATACTTTGGTTTGTACACTAAGTGTATACATCACACTTTCATTAATATTGTATCGGATATTTCAAACAATCTTAAAAACTCTTTTTCCTTATAAAATCACGAATGTACATTCTTTTAATATTTTGAGCTGAGGGTCACTCAAAACATAAAATGAAACAGATTCTCAACACCCTAAACACGTGTGTCGCAACTTTCATCTCCCTTCATCAATTTCCAAATTTGTGGAGTTATTTGGATATTTTGACAAAAAAAAAAAAAAACGAAAAACGCTAAGGACAAGCAATGTTAAAAACAATACTAAGAAAAAACATATTGGTATATTGATTAGTTACCAGAACGATAAAATATTTATCTAGGGAATACATTTATAATAATTTTGTCAATAAAATAACACTTTATATAATGACATTCCTCTAACTTTGCAGCCTCCTTGATGCTCAGCAGTCAAACTTATGACGCTAAAAATCGAGTTTCGATACTCGTGATGGGCAGAGCACAGATAGCCTAATGTATAGCTTTATGCTCAACAACAACCAAAACAATCCAAATTTGGTAAAAACTCGTTTTTCTCATGTTTTGTAAAATTACTTTTTTTCCTGGAGTTTTCCTCTAATTTTAGTTTTCTTAAGTACAAAGTCCTGTTGATGGTATCGATATGTAAAATCAAATTTCAAGTTAACTTTATTTTGTTATTCATTAAAAAAAAAATGCGAGTAATACAAAGCATTAAGTATTGAGGAAGCCACCAGGTCGTGTAGAAATGTAAGCCGTTTGATATAATGCAAAATTCTGTAGATGTTTTAAATAATTAGGTTTTAAGTTATTTTTTTGCTGTTCGTCCAACACCTCTAAATACATACTTCGATCTGGAGTTTCGTGTCTGATACGATACTGATACACCAGTATTACATAATATTGTTTCGTACGTGTTGTGCAACTTTATATCTGTGTTATTCTAATAACAGTTAGTTTCTGTGTTTATTAGGACCCTTCATAATCTCTTGTGAATATTTAACATATAATTTTAACCTCTAATTACATCGTGAACAACCATCACAATACTTCCAAAAGTAGTGAACGAAGTTTCAAGATTTTGTTTCTTAAATGCTCGTTCAAATATACATGTTTATTAATCATCGCGTACTTTTGTTTCCCCTTTAATTCTATAAAACACTTGAACACAAACCATCAATTAATAATAAAAGTATCCTGTCTAATATAAAAATGTAAAGAGAAAGAAAGAAAGAGAAATTCTAGTCACGAGACAAAAACTCGGTTTTTACAGGCTCTAGGTTAACATTTCATTTATTTGGTATAAATGAACACATCGTACAGACAAGTAAAATTTTCTTTCTAAAATAATTGAAAAAATATATTCACAACCAAAACGGATTAGATTTTTTTTTATTAAATATCGAGTAAAGTACGAGTTGAATATTATATCATCACAACCAATATATTCACAACCAAAACGGATTAGATTTTTTTTATTAAATATCGAGTAAAGTACGAGTTGAATATTATATCACCAGAGAGCGTACGAGCAGTCTCTGTTGAGTTTGTTGAGAATCATTTCTTCAAAGCACCAATCGTGCGAGGCATAACACCTGAAACAACGAAAAATATCTGGATAAACGCTTACAGTCTATTCAAGTTTCGTAATTTTTAACTGGTATAAACTTACCATTTGTTAATACGAATGAGATTATTTTAAAAATGACCCACTATTTCTTCAATATTCAAGAAAAAGGTTTAGGTTTACGTTTTACAAGTTGTTTTCCCTACTATAACTTATATTTCAATACCATACATTCAATTTAAAATAGAGATGGCCGTTAAGCATACATAAATTTATTGAAAAAGAAATTGTTTTTTCATATAGATGGCCGTTGAGCATACATAAATGTCAATTTCTTTTTCAATAAATTTTTGATAGTTCTTTTCACATTATAAGTGGTCAGAATTTGTTCTTACTTTTATTTTACTTTAACACGTATACGGTCTTTTTTTTGTTATTAGATCATTATTTTGAATCTAATACATTTGCAAATTGTATTTAATTTGTGTGTTGAGCAGTTTGACCAATTCCAAGTAAAGCTATTGCTTTGGTTTACCTTAATCCCACCATCCTCCAAAACCCCCTCCTTTTCCTCCTCCTCCACCACCACCACCACCTCCGCCGTTCCCTCCTGAAGTCAGGGAAAGGGGCACAGCAAGGAGTCCAAGGGCAACGTTTCCTCCTCCTCCACCACCACTTCCGTAACCGCCGCCACTTCCTCCTCCACCACCACTTCCGTAACCGCCGCCACTTCCTCCTCCACCTCCATGACCACCTCCACCTCCTCCACTTACTGATACCGGTATGGCCTGGAAATAGGCGAATATATGATGTTTGTGAAACAATACATTAAAGAAATTAATTATAACCCAATATGGAAATCTTAAAATTTGAGAGCTCATCATACACCATGAAATATTATTGTAAAAACTTTACTAAGAGGTTTGTGTTTATTTGTTCTTGAATAAATATTAATCATTGACATCTTTATATCGAAAGGTAAAATAAACAATTCATTATATCTGACCAGAGGAAGAAATAAACATACCATCACATTTATTAATGTAACGTGTACTCTGATGTATTGTAATTATCCCATGCCCTATTATGTATAGTTTATAATACGATCTAACAATGAGTTTTAGTTTAGAATATTTAGCGCACAAATAACTTGGACTATGTTTACCTCAGTCTTCTCAAGGAATTGCGATGTTAAAATGCATATGTTTGTTTGTTTGTAATTAAACACAAAGCAACACAATGGGCTATCTGTGCTCTGCTTGAATATTTGGGTGAGTCAGATGGTTGATGAAACAAATGAAACAGTGGAATGAAGGGAACTGTTACGTCATCAAACAGTCAGTGGTTGATGAACGCTATACAGATACGGAGAATCCTAACGGTAATGAGCACGTGTAAGTTTCTGTTGTTTGTAATTTTCAACCGTCAAAAACCTTTAAAAGTGGTTTATCTGGAGTTTTAAAACATTGGATAATTAAGGCTGACCTTGTAATTTTCAACCATTTTCTACACAGTCGGTCCATCATGTTTAAATGAGCATAGAAAGGCTGGTAATGAACCATTTAAGTATACTGTATCATTTTTCAGTATTGTTAACACTGAGAGTTTAACATTTACTATGCCAACAGTTCAAACAACTAAATGTGTCGAAATGATTTTTCAAACTCTTTTCTGTGTGTTAGTTAGTTTTCTGCTTTTTTGTCACACATTTGGCAAAATCGTCGCTAGGTTCTTAAAAGATTCGGAGCTCGGGCCCATAGGCGCAGGAATTTTCAGCGTTTCAGTATAATATCGATCATGGTTTTCTATTCTGGTTTTTTAAGACATCAACTGGGTATTTGGGACACTGTCAAATCGAATCAGGACACGGACTTCGTGTGCCGGCGCCTAGCGACGCGTCTAACATTTGGCAAAGTTTGGCAGGCTCTACAAAAGCACTACCACTCCTTTTTCAACAGACAGGGGGAAACAACCGAATGCGATTATTGTAGCTTAAACCTAGCCTCATCAGATGTACCAGGCTGAGATTTTTTAAAATAACGCAGGTGATGAGCGATTGCCGCGCGTGCCCAACATCTTGATGGCTAAGTACGGTTTTTCGCCCTGCAGCGAGTAGAAAGCGTCGTTTTACCAGCTTAGTATGGAGTGATAACTGGTCCATCTGCTATACTGATACTCAGGCAAGAGACCCCCAAGTGGCGCTAGCCCTAATTGATATGAAAAGAAACGAAGTGCAGGAGACCTAGTGATATATGTTTTAAGGACACTTCCAGAAAATGCAGTGGTAGGTTCATTTATCCTTCCTAAAACTTCACAATTCAGGCTAGTCCAAAATTTCGCGAGTGAAGCCAAAGAATAATATGTTATAATTCGTGAACCACATTACAAATGATATAACCAATGCTGTCGAAGCCTTTCGCTCAGTAATACGGCTCACCAGTCCGGCTGTGATATTACAGACGTAACAGAGATGTAGTTATAGAGCTAATAGAAGAAAATGGAATTATCTTATTTATTCATATGACTTCAAAAAGGCATAATCTCACTTACAAACATTGAATCGATTTCTTAACTAAAAACTCAGTGAAAAGACGAATAAGGATAGCTTTATACTCACAACCTAATTGTAGCGAAAACAGATGCCGTATTAGTCTCTAACCCTTATCTTTGATCTACTCTTACGTAATAGGAGTAAATTTGAAGTAAGTACGTCAAACATAACTGAAATTCCATAAACCATAGTCTATCTTTTTTACTTTTTTAAGATACTTTCACGTTAACATCTCAAACTTCACGTCATCGCTGACGGTTGAAGATCCGAGAAAGTATAGCTCCTGAACCAATACACGCTTTCCTGAATCTGCTTTCCTGGTTTAACGATAATCTACAAAAGACAAGAAAGCACGAATATTGAAACTCAAACTATTTCCAACTTCAGGGTAATACAAACGTTAAGCCCCCCAGTGGCACAGCGGTATGTCTGCGAACTTACAACGCTAGAATCCGGGTTTCGATACCCGTGGTAGGTATACATTTGTTAGCTTATCTAATTGTCAACTACCTATAAAAAACACCTCTCTTCTTTCCATTGCTTCATTTGACTAAGCATACTTTCATTGAACTACTAATACATTCATCAACCATGTACTAACCTATCAACTATCTACTCGTTCTTGTTTTTATTAGACCATTTGACTAAGCATGCTTTCATTGAACTACTAATACATTCATCAACCATGTACTAACCTATCAACTATCTACACGTTCTTGTTTCCATTAGACCATTTGACTAAGCATACTTTCATTGAACTACTAATACATTCATCAACCATGTACTAACCTATCAACTATCTACTCGTTCTTGTTTCC